>NC_085999.1:25905461-26145461 GCF_030014385.1 Trichomycterus rosablanca
CTACAGGTTACTTCTCCATAAAGCGCTCTCTGAACAGGAGAGGTAAATCTATTGTGTAAAAAAGTGTCATTAATAAACGGTAAAAATATTTTGGAGTAAATTAAAATAGTACTGTAAACCTATCACAACCATGTGGCTGTTTTTGCTGCTATCATGCTGTCTCTTATCAGCCCAAGCGAGAATAAGGTGTGACGACCGAGTTCCCCTTTTCAAGAGTGTGATCACTGCGACCTTGCCCTGGTGTAAAAGGAGTGTGATACTTAATCAGGCTTTAACACCTTGACACAGAACTTGACGCACGTTAACTGAAAAACTGCACACCTCTCGCACACGTGCTCCGGTCTCTTTAATTCAAGGAGCTCAGCCACGTTTAGTAGTGAATGAGGTATTTATTGGCACATGGGTAATATAGAATAATTACATCTGCAGGCCTGTATTCAAATCCAATTTATTTTGATTAAATTTTTTTCCATTGGTCAGAACCTGGACTTCACGCAGGAACATTTACACACATTGCTGAGCAGATTGTTCTTTGTTTATTAGATATTTTAATATTAGATATTATAAACCACATGCAAAAAAGTAGAAAAAAAAACACAAAACACAAAGACAATTTGTCACCTGTACACGTAGTGTTAATGTTTCTACTTAAAAAGAATTGTTCTAATTTAATATTGCTCCTTTTTAAAATTTAATTTTGCTTATTTTTTAATGTAATTTTGCTCCTTTTTTAATGTAATTTTGCTCCCTTTTTAAAGTAAAATTGCTTCTTTTTTAATGTAATTTTGCTCCTTTTTTAATCCAATATTACTCCTTTTTTAAATGTAATTTTGCTCATTTTTTTATTTAATTTTGCTCATTTTTTAATTTAATTTTGCTGCTTATTTTAATTTAATTTTGCTCATTTTTTTATTTAATTTTGTTCCTTTTTAATTAAATTTTACTCCTTTTTAATTCAATATTGCTTTTTTTTATTTAATTTTGCTTATTTTTTATATTTAATATTGCTCTTTTTTTAAGTTTAATATTGCTTCTTTTTTATTTAATGTTGCTTCTTGTTACTTAAATTTTGCTCCTTTTAAAATTTTATGTTGTTTTTATTTTTATTTTAATTTTGCTTTTTTTTAATTTAATACTGCTTCTTTATTAATTTAATTTTGCTCATTTTTACTTCAGTATTGCTCTTTTTTTAATGTAATTTTGCTCATTTTTATTTCAGTATTGCTCCTTTTTTAATTTAATTTTGCTCATTTTTACTTCAGTATTACTCCTTTTTTAATTTAATTTTGCTCATTTTTACTTCAGTATTGCTCCTTTTTTAATTTAATTTTGCTAATTTTTACTTCAGTATTGCTCCTTTTTTAATTTAATTTTGCTCCTTTTTTAATTTAATTTTGCTCCTTTTTAATTTAATATTGTTCCTTTTTTAATCTAATATTGCTCCTTTTTTAAATTTTATATTGCTCCTTTTAAATTAAATGTTGCTTCTTGTTACTTAAATTTTGCTCCTTTTAAAATTTTATGTTGTTTTTATTTTTATTTTGCTTTTTTTTAATTTAATACTGCTTCTTTATTAATTTAATTTTGCTCATTTTTACTTCAGTATTGCTCTTTTTTTAATGTAATTTTGCTCATTTTTATTTCAGTATTGCTCCTTTTTTAATTTAATTTTGCTCATTTTTACTTCAGTATTACTCCTTTTTTAATTTAATTTTGCTAATTTTTACTTCAGTATTGCTCCTTTTTTTATTTAATTTTGTTCCTTTTTAATTTAATTTTGCTCCTTTTTAATTCAATATTGCTTTTTTTTATTTAATTTTGCTCATTTTTTTATTTAATTTTGCTTATTTTTTATATTTAATATTGCTCTTTTTTTAAGTTTAATATTGCTTCTTTTTTATTTAATGTTGCTTCTTTTTACTTAAATGTTGCTCCTTTAAAAATTTAATATTGTTTTTATTTTTATTTTAATTTTGCTTTTTTTTTTATTTAATACTGCTTCTTTATTAATTTAATTTTGCTCATTTTTACTTCAGTATTGCTCTTTTTTTAATGTAATTTTGCTCATTTTTATTTCAGTATTGCTCCTTTTTTAATTTAATTTTGCTCATTTTTACTTCAGTATTACTCCTTGGAGTAATTTAATTTAAGTAATTTAATTTTGCTCATTTTTACTTCAGTATTGCTCCTTTTTTAATTTAATTTTGCTAATTTTTACTTCAGTATTGCTCCTTTTTTAATTTAATTTTGCTCCTTTTTAAATTTAATTTTGCTCCTTTTTAATTTAATATTGTTCCTTTTTTAATCTAATATTGCTCCTTTTTTAAATTTTATATTGCTCCTTTTAAATTAAATTTTGCCCCTTATTAATTCAATATTGCTCAATTTTGCCAGAGCAAACCTGTGTGGACATCTGGCCATGAGTTTCTTGGATATCCTATTCCAAAACCATTGGCATTAAAATGAGTTACCCCTCTTTTGCAGCTATTACAGCTTCCACGCTTTTAAAAGTATCTGTAGAGATGTGCACCCATCCAGTCCAAGGAGCATTTGTAAAACTGTGTACTATGTTGTCAGCAAAAAGGCCTTCTGGTTTACCCCAAGGTTATCCAATAGGGTTAACGTCAGGGCTTTCATCATTACTACTTTACTTTCATCTCTATTTTGTACTGCACTGTCATAACATGTCAGGTGAATATAAATATATAGCACACCCTACAATGCGCATTCACATAAGAGCAATGTCAGCCTAGACTTGTATTATCACCGTTATGTAAAGTGGTGAGATCTGCTCACTTCATCAGTACGGTGTAGTTTTACTAACACAAGCTGTTTATCACCAGACAGGGAAATGCAAAACCCCCCAATCTGTTTGGCTCTGATAAGGTTTCTACACACACAGATATCACATACAGTGTGTGACTTGTAACAGAGTATGTAGGAGCATGAAAGAAGGCTTTTCCTTTTATAAACTGAAATTGGACCACACCCTATCAGGTTGGAAATAAACAAAATACTAAGAGAACAAGTGGAGGCAAACCATACCAGCAAAATCCACCCTACATATAACAGAGTGAATGAGTGTAAGTTTAGTTATTGTAGGTGTTGAACAATTAGACACAAACTGTTCTCTTGGTGAATCTCAAAGATGATGACTCTTTATGACTAAAGCTTCTACCTTTTAAGTTCCAATGAGGAAACTCTTATTAAATGTTATAGAGATTTATGTTCAAAGTATCTCTCAGTATCTCTATCTATCTATCTATCTATCTATCTATCTATCTATCTATCTATCTATCTATCTATCTATCTATCTATCTATCTATCTATCTATCTATCTATCTATCTATCTATCTATCTATCTATCTATCTATCAGATAGACAGATAGCTATACTAAGATCTAAGCTCTCTCTACAGGAGCAAGCTTCCTCAGGCCGAGCTGAACTCTGCTTTAATTACATATGCATATACAGCCCACTTGTGTAAATGTTGGCAATGATAAAGCTATTTCAGCCTTAGCAGTCTGCCGGCTTCTCACGGGGACCAAAAACCTACTTCCAAAATGCATGAATTATTTATCATCCTAGGTCACCCCCTTTTTCTCAACAACAAAAAAAGTAACGTTTATTCTCTGAGATTTTCCATAGCACACCATGCTTTCCACCTTGATCTTTGTCAGGTAGATGATGCAGTTTGCTCCAGGGCCTATGGCCCACACATCTTCCTGTGTCGTATGGCAGATGTTTCTAGTTGACCTCCGACCGGTGACTGGAGGGTACGTTTTACTTTCACATCCCACAACAATGGAGGTGAAGTCTTACTGTAAAACATGTCAATCTCCCCAGTAGCTACTATCAGATTCTGAAGCAGACTTTGATGCTTTGTGAAGTATTAAATAGTTCAAATTGGTATTTATTCATGAAGGCACAAAACGGATGCTCTGATTGTGTGTTGAGTATTAGAATCCACGTGTGATTTGGTTTTGGTCTGGGTCTTTGGTTAGCATTTTAGTGCCTTCAGGAGATTTTAAAGGTTCTTGTTTTTAATATTCTGTTTATGCATTTTCTCCCCCTTTTCTCCCGACTTTTTAGCGCGTCCAACTGCCAGATTGCGTCATGCTTCCTCTCCACTAATGCCGGCCCCAGCTCTGATTTGAGGAGAACGAAGCTAACCCACACCCCCTTCGACACGTGGGCAGCAGCCGTATGCACCTTTTCACTCACTAGGTGCATATATGCGAATCAGCCTTGTGTACGGAGAGACACACCCTGATCAAAGGACTTTTTCCCCGCCTCTGTGCAGGCGCCATCAATCAGGTCGCAGTTGCACGAGGAGTCACGAGGAGTCCCTATCCGGCTTAATACCCCACCCCTATATGAACAACAGGCCAATCGTTGTTCACGTGGCCGCTTAGCCCAGCCAGGTGGCAGAGCTGAGATTCGATAACATGTATTTGAGATCCCAGCTCTGGTGCGCTAGCGTGTGTTTTTACCGCTGCACCACCTGAGCGGCCAGGTTCTTGTTTTTAAAACCATTATATTAAGGAATTGCTTTTAATAGTCAAAGTTCTGTTTATTAGGCTTGTCAAATAATTATTACAAACAATTATTTGAGCTGGCTGATTGAGATGAATTATTAATGGCTTGCAATCAATTTTCCAATTCATACCAGAGATGTCTAACAGGATTGAGATCAGAGCTCTGTGTAGTCCACAAGAGTTTCTTCAGACCAGAATCTTTGCCATTTAGCATGTATTTAGATCCACAGCACCTAATCGTCCCAATTTCTCATAATAACTTGACATACTGATCTATTAATATGCTAATCATAATAAATAGGACTGAATAAACAATCACAATGTAACTGTGAATCATACTTATCTGAAGGATACTATGTATAGACAGTAGTACAGTTGTCATGTCAACACTATAACTTCCAATCACCCTCCTCTTCTTAAATAATGAATATTCAAATTACAAGGGCTAGAAAAAACCCTGTCGATGCTTCAAACCCATACATGTTCCTCTATCCTTGTGGGCAAATGCTGTTTAAAGTATTTCTTTCATGTGACAAGACAGCAGTGTTCCAGTCCACCTATTTGTATACTTCCTGTGCAGAAGATTTGCAGTAGTGAAACTTCCTAAGTCAGCAGGTCGAACACAACTGGACAGCCTTGATCAGAACAAGCTCATCAACTACTGAGGCTGAGACACTACTAGCTTAAAACACTGACTGCCGTCGAACAATGTAAATGGGTCAAGCCCTTCAGGCCAGTTCAGGAAAGACAAATGAGTTGTCCGACCTGGTCAACAGCCAGAAGTCCACTAGATTGAATCAAGTGTGTCTCAAGCACTGTCATTTCTGTCGCCACTGTGGATGTAAAGCAAAGAGCTAAGGTGTTAAATCTAGGCTGTAATCAAATATGACAAAATAGCTTTTCATGTTAAGCAAACTCTAGTTTTTGTTCTGCAATTATTTTTTGTTTTAATTATTTCCACACGCTGTGCTCATGAAAATCCATTAATAACAGTCTGGATATACAGCAATACTGATAAAGCTGATTAGAAGTGTGTTTTGCCCAACTGTAAGATGGGTCACTTATTTTTAAAACATTTAAATCCCATCCAGAAGATTAAAATCTTAAAAAAAAGAAGAAGTTATATTTAGGTATTCAGAGCATGTCCTGTATTTAGTCATATCTTGTTGCCAGAATGTCAGGGTTGTGGTCCATTGCTCAAAGAGTAACCCAAAGAAATGGAATTAATTTCAAATGCATTTATTTATCAATGACTGATGCAGCAAAACAAAGCAAAACATGATGCTCCCTCCACCATGCTTCACATTTGAGTGTTGGTTTGCAATGTATTGGTACGCCAAATGGTTTTATCATTCTGTATACATCCATTACTGCATATCTGCAGTTGCTTTTAGAAACACCACTATAAAGGCATAGACGTAAAAGTTCATAAGGTGTTTGAAATGTCTTAATTACGTCTTAATTAAGTCTACCAGTTTACTGTAATGCTGTTACACAAATTAGCTACATTTTAGTTGTTTTAAAATCCTCTTATTGGCCAGGTGACAAAAGCTGGTCCTGCAGGCCAGGCAAACGCATTCACGAGCAGAAATAATAAGTCAAAAGTACAGATACGTGTGCCGGACATTTACATCTCAACAGCCACCGGTTGCAAATATGCTGCTGCGCCTAATTTTGTTAAATCAGTCTGCTGTCACTAATGGAGAAAGAATTGGTGCAAACTTGTTAGCCCACACCATGGTGGGATCCAATCCTACCATTAAGAGGCAAAAGGTAGCACCGTCTGTCAGTGCGAATCGATTTACAGGTCAGGATACAGCACTCGCCAGCATTACCTTCGGAGTGACAGATGTATGTCTCTTACATGTGACCTGTGACAACGACCCATGAAAACCACCTGCCCCCAGGGCACAGCATGGGTAATTTGTCCCCCCTCTCGGTCCCATTCACCGTACTGGATGGCAATGGTTGTCTGAAGTAAAAGGAACTGACAGGCGTTCCTTCCCCAGGGCAAAACTTTCCAGTTAAGTGAAGCTGCATGCTGGAGGTAAAGGAGGTTGGAGAAAAAAAAAGTCAAATAAATGACTCCTGAGTAGTCATTTGGTCTTCATTACACCCTCCCTTATGGGAGCTAAAAAAAACCAAGGTCTCGCTTATTCTCTTTTACTCTGGCTTCTTTTCCCCACCCACACATCTTTAATGGGCCTCTTAAAGGTCTGTTACTTTATTAGTGAGTCACATTATGCAGGAGGCATGACAATTGTAAATCTGATAGAGCTGAAGGAGAAACTGAATGAAGACACTGTTTTATAGTAATAACAGCAAGAACATATGCTGAACTGGTCAAAAACTGATCATTTAAATCAGAAACACATGCATAGCTTTTACTGTCATATTAGAATAAGAATTAATCACTAGTCTACGGCTGAAAGTTGTATCATTAAGTAAAAACATAATGACAGGATATTTTACTACTCAATCAGTAGATTACTAATTAAAAAATATCAAAACAATAATATTGTCTCCACTCTTATCAAATAAGAAACTGAACCACGTAAGTCTAGCTGTTAAATTCGCATGATTCCATCATGAGTATGGAACGTGGCAACACACAGTCTGTTGGACAGGACTGTCCGTATCTTCATCATATATTTCATCATATATTTAATATTTTTATATTTATTTATGGTGTCATGTTTACAACATCCAGGTGGGGATGTTTTTAAGGATGAGCACCAAAAATCTGCTATTGCAGCCTATTCATTCACTTTATTGATGGCTGCAATACACCTAGGAGACTACAGTATTTAAGTACAGTAGACCCTTGACTTAGGAACCGTTTACCATACGAACATTTTGGGTTAATTCTGAATTAAACACGTGACGTCACGAACAAGTTGACACCGACCGTCTCTCTCTCTCTATATATATATATATAATATATATATATATATATATATATACATATATATATATATATATACAGTGTATCACAAAAGTGAGTACACCCCTCACATTTCTGCAGATATTTAAGTATATCTTTTCATGGGACAACATTGACAAAATGACACTTTGACACAATGAAAAGTAGTCTGTGTGCAGCTTATATAACAGTGTAAATTTATTCTTCCCTCAAAATAACTCAATATACAGCCATTAATGTCTAAACCACCAGCAACAAAAGTGAGTACACCCCTTAGTGAAAGTTCCTGAAGTGTCAATATTTTGTGTGGCCACCATTATTTCCCAGAACTGCCTTAACTCTCCTGGGCATGGAGTTTACCAGAGCTTCACAGGTTGCCACTGGAATGCTTTTCCACTCCTCCATGACGACATCACGGAGCTGGCGGATATTCGAGACTTTGCGCTCCTCCACCTTCCGCTTGAGGATGCCCCAAAGATGTTCTATTGGGTTTAGGTCTGGAGACATGCTTGGCCAGTCCATCACCTTTACCCTCAGCCTCTTCAATAAAGCAGTGGTCGTCTTAGAGGTGTGTTTGGGGTCATTATCATGCTGGAACACTGCCCTGCGACCCAGTTTCCGGAGGGAGGGGATCATGCTCTGCTTCAGTATTTCACAGTACATATTGGAGTTCATGTGTCCCTCAATGAAATGTAACTCCCCAACACCTGCTGCACTCATGCAGCCCCAGACCATGGCATTCCCACCACCATGCTTGACTGTAGGCATGACACACTTATCTTTGTACTCCTCACCTGATTGCTGCCACACATGCTTGAGACCATCTGAACCAAACAAATGAATCTTGGTCTCATCAGACCATAGGACATGGTTCCAGTAATCCATGTCCTTTGTTGACATGTCTTCAGCAAACTGTTTGCGGGCTTTCTTGTGTAGAGACTTCAGAAGAGGCTTCCTTCTGGGGTGACAGCCATGCAGACCAATTTGATGTAGTGTGCGGCGTATGGTCTGAGCACTGACAGGCTGACCCCCCACCTTTTCAATCTCTGCAGCAATGCTGACAGCACTCCTGCGCCTATCTTTCAAAGACAGCAGTTGGATGTGACGCTGAGCACGTGCACTCAGCTTCTTTGGACGACCGACGCGAGGTCTGTTCTGAGTGGACCCTGCTCTTTTAAAACGCTGGATGATCTTGGCCACTGTGCTGCAGCTCAGTTTCAGGGTGTTGGCAATCTTCTTGTAGCCTTGGCCATCTTCATGTAGCGCAACAATTCGTCTTTTAAGATCCTCAGAGAGTTCTTTGCCATGAGGTGCCATGTTGGAACTTTCAGTGACCAGTATGAGAGAGTGTAAGAGCTGTACTACTAAATTGAACACACCTGCTCCCTATGCACACCTGAGACCTAGTAACACTAACAAATCACATGACATTTTGGAGGGAAAATGACAAGCAGTGCTCAATTTGGACATTTAGGGGTGTAGTCTCTTAGGGGTGTACTCACTTTTGTTGCCGGTGGTTTAGACATTAATGGCTGTATATTGAGTTATTTTGAGGGAAGAATAAATTTACACTGTTATATAAGCTGCACACAGACTACTTTTCATTGTGTCAAAGTGTCATTTTGTCAGTGTTGTCCCATGAAAAGATATACTTAAATATCTGCAGAAATGTGAGGGGTGTACTCACTTTTGTGATACACTGTATATATATATATATATATATATATATATACACACAGTGAGCAAACATTCGGACAGCGGACAGTGTTTTTCCAGTGTTTTCTTTATATTTCGTAAAATTCAATATCAAAATAGCCCCAAAGAAGGTGTTGAGAAAGCGTAGTGGTGAGAAAATGAAAAAATCTATTACTATTAAAAAAAAGAAGGAAATTGATTATGGTGTATGGTACAGCACACGTACTGTACTGAAATATAATGTGTGATTTTTTTATGTACAGTACAGTACTACTGTGTACTGTTGTTTAATACTGTTTATTACAGTAGTGTCTATTCCATAATCTAAGATTTAAGGGATAATATACTTGTATTTTTTACAAAAAAGACCATTTAAGACATTAGAAAGGTTAGGTAAGGGGGTGGTTTGGGAGGTCTGGCACGGATTAATTCTATTTACATGATTTCTTATGGAAACATAGGTTTAACTTATGAACATTTTTACTTAAGAACAGTCAAGGGTCTACTTTATTTTTGTAGCATTGTAGATGGAACTGAATTAAATATAGATAGATAATTTACAAATGCTTTATAAACAGAAGGTATTAAAACAGACTGAGGTGACAGGCATTCAGACACAAGGAAGGTTGTATGTAGGCTTGGAAAGAATGTAGTTTTAAAGGGCTAAAATCACAGACATTCCAATCAATCCACTTAATTAACAATAATAGCAATAGCAAAGGAATAAACAATGGTATTAGCCATAAACGGCATGCTGCAACTGAAACTTTTAGTCACTTTTTGTCACTTCCTGTTGGGTTACATGAGAAAAACAGAGAACTTGTCGAACGTTCCTAATTCTAAAAGTATACCATCAATCTGAAACAGTCTGAATTTATTATGTAAGATTTACATTTTGATTTGCATTCTAAAAAAGAAAAGAGAAAAAAAGTACTTTTACCACCTGTGTGTGTTTTTCTCCTGAGAAGGAATCAAAAAGATAATTATTTGAATGTTATTCAACCCTCAGAAGAGGAAGAAAGGTCTAAAATGTAGAACCAGTTAAATAAAACGCTGACATTGCTGATGGTTAGGTTATTCACATTTTATATAATCTGCAGCACTTTCCTGCCGAGAACAAAGCCCAACTGAAATATCACTCTCTGGAGGTGGCTATCTACCTGGCTATTAACCAGGCCTTCAGTTTGATTGGTAAGAGGGGTCCAGCCAGTATAAGGCACCTCATCAGGAAAGGAGGGCTGGTCAGGGCTTCCTTTAACACAGCAGGGTCTGTTAATAAACGCTCGGCCTTTTGTTCCCCGCACAGTTGGCAGGAGGCAGGCCAACAATACAGCAGCTCATAGTGCCCTCTCCCAAAAGATGCTACAGGCTAGCACCAATGAAGCTGCATTCGGTACAATAAAGGGGGTCGTGAACTACTTTTAACTTCCCCTCTAAAGTCATTGTATTTGTTAATGTCTGCTAGTCAGAATGCCATTTCATTTTCAATACAAACAAAACAAAGGACGTAATTTTTTGAAATCTTGGCTGTGTCTTCTACAAAAAAAGGCTGTGCTTGGCCAGTTACATCGAGTTTTTATTTTTAGGTACTGTATGTCTGAGTGACAGCTATCTTGGGACTGCAACAGAGAGAGGCTGGAAGATCAAAAGAACCACAGCTGCTTGTCCCACAACTCTGCCGATCACCCGCTGCCAAGGCCTTAATTTGCTGATACAATCTGACCATTGACTCCGGTTCCCTCCTGCAGCCAGAGGCTTAAGCCACGACAGACACTGAAATGCGATTAAACTTCTGCTACAACTTAAGTCTAGACTATATCCCTGCCCTGCCACCGATGACGAATGACACCAACAGTGTATGGGGTTCTGGTTGCCAGGGTATGAGGGCTGGCACTTGGCTTCCCGTTAAATGGCCAAACTCAGGTGTTGTTACAGCTGTCGGACAACGTCCCCCGCCAGCACCCCATCACCAAAAGAACTCCGTGGGCAGGCTGTGGTTAGTAGCATTAGGAAGTGACCTCTTGATCAAATCCAGATGGTACAAAAAAGAGGCCGAGACACCTACAGAGGGTAGGATTGAAATGTCAACCCACCACTTAATGCAGACCTAATTTTTGGTTAAACATTAACCAAGTGGCTATGGCTAAGGCAATAGAAAGTCCAAATAAGCAAGTAAGTAGATCAATTAATAATAATCAGATTCTTCCACTTATTACTGGACGCGCAGCATGCACAGCAGATCAGGACTTGTGGCATGGTTGTGTCTTCCGAGTCCTCGAGGACTGACGCGCCAGTGTGGCCACTCAAGATAAAATCTAAAGCGAATGTGCACAAGGGCTCTTCTCCCTCTCCCACTTCCTTTCGCTTCCCCCCAGTCCTTCCTCAGACTATTAGACTGTGGCTCCAATTAGCAATTAGATGGCGCCGTTGTTAGAGAAACAATTCGTCACTTAAAACGGGACTTCTCAAGGTGCTAATGGTCTTTTTTGGTCTATGAAGCACTATTCTTCTGTAAGTGGGTTATTAGAGCAACAAAACAGGATTTTTGTAGGGAGGGGGGTGTTGTGAGGCAACCGAATTAACATTTACAAGCGCCAACAAATACAAAGTTCATTTTACTTTATATGTAAGTCTCTTTTATTGTACGCCAGACCAAAATCAAAAAACATTCCTTTCCTTTCAGTGCAGAGTATTTTTATTAGCTTCTCGCGCCTTTTTAGAAAATAGTTCTCGATTTCAGCCGCTGTGGCGAAGGTGTGTAACTGCCGGGCTCAGAACCTAACAAGCACTTACAGTTTACGTGGATAAACAGCCTTAAATTACAGAACTGCACTCAGACCAAATGTGCACTGGCAAAGTCCTTTCCGAAAGCTTCAAAGCAAACCCTTCCATTCATATAGGATAGAAGGAAATGTACGTCAGACTTGAAAGCGAAGGTGTCCCCTTAATCTCTTTATTTAGCTTTGTGTTTATGTCCCTCCCTTCTGTCTCTGTGATTCTGGGCTACATTTTGCCAGTCATTAGCATTATTCCTGGGAGGTTTGCTTCTTTGTATTTGGTTCTGAATCCCCCCCCCCCCACACACGCTTCAGTGTGGGAATTCATTCCCATACCTTTATCTACAAAAATGTGTTTCCTAGCAAAAAGAAAATCCCGGATTTTAGTCTGAGGAGTACAAGCCTCCCACACAACAAGACTTGGAGCATTGCTCTACAAAATTCCTACAAGAGTTCCTTTAATGGAAACAGGTGAAGAGCATTCTGCGTGTTGTGCATGATGACCTCAATTCATCTCCCTGTTACTTGTATTAGTGCTTGTTCTGTGATTTTAGAACCAAATACTATGAGAAGCTCAAGTTCATACTCACGGTGTAGCATGTGATAAGAACTGTAGGTGTTAGAAGGAGGTGTCAGACTTTACAGTTGCTAAAGTTTATGCACCACTAAATGTATACAAGTGAGACTTCTCAGTTTAGATGAACAAAAGTTGTTACAGAGCAGCTTCCTCGTGATATGTAGAAGTTTGAACCAAACCAGATGATCAGCCATCATGTTCTTTGCAAAAATAGCTCAATAAAAGGCACTATGACAATTATGCATACGAATATGCTTCAAAGAGAAACTTCGCCAGACATAATACTGTATATTTTGACTGCTTGGATATCGTCAGTGGAAGCTTCCCGATGGCATTTCATTCAAATAAGACATATAGGGATAGAAAAAATACCAAATTAAACCATTATCTTACCTGTATTGAAGAGATGTTACATAGACATCAGTCAGCAGTACCAAGAAAAGGAAACAAAAACAAAAAAGACAAGAATTAATGTATGCCACTTTAATTATGCGAATACAACTGCAGTATCAATGTTATTAACATGACATCAAATATTTAGCTACAAAATCATATGATATTATCATCATTTATCTTCAGTAGCTGGTGCCTATCCAGAATCTGTGGTTAAAAAGCCAATGGCATCATACAACTATTTAACAAATTGTACTCAATATACATTTAGAGGCATTTAGAGTAGAAAAATCCATCTACTGGTGTGTTTTCAAAGAAAGGAAGGTAACCATATGCAATGACTAAATCTCTGAAGCTATGACACCAAATGTTTTTACCTTTGTTATGGCAGCCAGCCATATATACAGTATATACAGTTGTACCTTGTAACTCAACATCCCTTAAACTCAAAATCTTTGAAACTCAGTGCCCTTCGTCAAGAAATTTGTACCTTTAAACTCAACGCTTCTCTTAAACTCAACGTGTTCAGTTTGTTTTAAAAAAAATGTATTTATTTAATTTCAAATCAACAGTCAACAGCCACTTTGTTGAGTGGTAAAACATCATCAAAGTGAGAGTATGAGACAAATCTGCATTTGTGTGGAATAGCCATCAAATCCACTCCAAAAGCTCCACATGCATCTGTGTTTATCTAGATTTTCCTCCTGTTTCACTTTTAAACTTGTGTTACAGCTCGAGGTTCTGAGAATTGTAAGAGTTCTTATTTCAGTGTTTTTATATTATATTTGTGTTATTTTCTGTGTATAAGTGTCCAAAACAACCCCAATATCTTACATAAGCCTAAAGTATATGCAGTTCCACGGGACCATGGAACGCATTAACAGGTTTCCCATACATCCTTATGGGAAAAAATACCTTGAAACTCAACGTCTTTTAAAATCAAGGCCAGTCCTAGAACCAATTGATGTTGATATTGATGTATATATATAAAATGTCTAGGGCAGTGGTAGCTCAGCGGTTAAAGAAGCAGACTAGTAGCTGGAAGGTTACTGGTTCAAGCCCCATATCTGTCAGGTCGCCACTGTTGGGCCCTTGAGCAAGGTTCTTAACCCTTAATTGCTTGCAATGTATACAGTCTCAATTGTAAGTCGCTTTGAATAAAGGCGTCTGCTAAATTCTGAAAATGTAAATGTATATGTGACAGTACATGTATGAATAGAATATTAATGTTACACTTATATTACAGTTCTAGTGTCTGGGTGTCCTATAGTGAGTTTTATACTTTACTGCAACTTTTACTAACGTCTTTTTAATTGAAACATTTATAGCCTTATAAACTTTAGTTTTACTAGGCACTTCATAATACATTACAAATAATTATTTCCATTAATTGTTTGCATGGTATCTATAGATCAGATCTTTAAAAATGACATTGTGATCTAATAGAAATAAACGGTGGCAAAACGGACAACGTATGAATGAATGCATGATGTTCCCAGTCTTACATTGCTGGGTACTGACATGCTCAATATCTGGCAACATGACCTAATCTATCAGTGAAAATGAAATGAAAACGTATAAAAGAAGCACGTTGATTCGATTCTGAATGAACTTGAATTTTGGAAAATGAGTTCTCCATGGATAATGTCATTCATTTGTTATGGTACATAGAAATGTCAATCACCTCTTTCCCCCACTTCATTATCTAAATTAAACCAGGCATATCCCTCCACTCCACGTTCTCATTCATCCTTCTGTCTGAGATGTGCAAACAAAAGGTCCTCTTAGACAAGAGGTATGACCTCCGGGCTGCCTACTGGGTCACCTATTTGTGCCACGCCGTCGTCTTTCCCACGCTAACCTTGCGCACTCATTAGCGTACAAACACGAGTGTCTGATGGGGGCATTAGTTTCAGGTGAACTGCTAGATGCCCTGTGGGTAAACTGGAAACAGCAACAGAACTGCATATGTCAGCCTTTTAAGTATTAATAAATGTATTTTTGTCACCCCATTGTACATGAATGAACTGTAAAGAATCACACATACTGACTCAATTAATCTACCTGACCTTAAATATCTGACCTAGCTTATGTCTCACATCTGACTTTTGAGATTTTTTTGAGTCAGCTGAAATCAATGCAGTAGGAAGCTTTGATAACAGCCTGGGTTAGTGGGTGTCTATTTTAGACCTTGATCTCTCAGTGCACGCCGGTGCAGCTAAACCTCCTCCCCTGAGCGAGTGTTTTGGGCAGGACGTCAGCAGACCTTTTCATCCTTCGCATTGAGGTGCAGTTATCACATAACCTCTGGAAAAGGGTGGGCACCGAGCCCGGTCTCTAATTAAAAGGGACAGCCTGTAAGCAAACTAATTCTTTTAAAAGTTTACAGATGGTCAAGTGACAAGAGGTGACTCTCTGCTTGCTTTGGTAACACTGCTATTACAGCGCAGTAAGTGCAGTGAGTCAGGAACTTGTGATAATATCTGTTGCAAGGCAATCAAGCAACATTAAAGCATTTCCTACCTTACTTTAAAATAAAGAGGAACGCTGCAGTTTCTTCACACTAGGTTCTTTTCATTAGCAAACCTCGTCCGAGAATCCTTCCCTCAAGCTATGAGTAAATAATTTCGATACCTACATGTTTGGAATTGTTTATGCAATGCAGGCATGCTGACTGCAAGATAAACTGTAAAAAGGCCCAGACAGATGAACAGAGATAAATAACTTGAAAGGGCGAATTAATAGATAACACTCATGGTCAGGGGGCGGTTGCTAGAACTTCTCAGAACAACAGCTTATGTTGGCATGCGTCATGTAAACATCTCCTTGATTTAGCTGAAATGGGCGATCCCTGGCTCGTTTCCTCACTCATTAAGCTGCCCTTACACGACATAGGATTAAAAAAAAAGTGCTAAGTGAGCCAGCAAGTTTTGCAAGTAATTCTATCAGGCCACTGTAAAAAAAATGATGTATTTTGTAGTGCGAGAATGGAAAAAAAATGGCAGTTTGTGGTTTCTTAAAACTGCTTTGGATGGCAACCGTCCCCTCAGCGCTGAGAACAACACAGCCGAAAAAAATCAAGTCACTGTTTACTCAAGATTAACCAGATTACCCATATTAACCCGCGATATTTACATGATTGTCGACAGTCCTGCTGCCAAAGCAACCCTGCACCAAGAATTCACGAGTTCTCTTAAGAACGACTAAGTAAGTACGTTTCACAGCGACTTAAGATAATCTGCTCAATCAGGGATGGGTGAATACCACAAGTAATGTACCGCCTCAATTATTCCCACCATTTCAGCTGCTGCAAGAGACGGCAAAGAAAGACTGACAGCAAGAAAGGCTAAATATCGCAGCTGGAATGAGATAATAAAGTTAGCATGAGTTTTACACCTGACACCCTTTGTAGGCACTTCAGCGGCTCAATCACCGGCCTGGCGTAATCTTGTTACCTGTGAAATGCATTCCTGCCCACTGTGTTTGAAAAGCACTTGTAAATCAGGGAATTATCTCTGACAAATAATGACTAGGTGACGAGTGCTGTCAAACATACATCAGCTTATCACTTTGCTGTAGAGTTTCTCACCATGACTAATCTTTTGATTGCTCTCAGATGAGAAAAACAGACCATGTTCTTGTTTTCTTGATATCTGACCTTACAGAACACGCCCGAGTGTCAGGATTTTCGTTAGGAAGTGGTCCGACACCTTATTTCCCTCACCCCGACTTCTGCCAGGCTGTCGGGTCTTGCTGCATTCGTGCAGAACAATTTGTCTCACAGGAGCCCACAACATTCTAAAGCACCTCGTCAGATACCGCCTGACCCGCTTGCTCCGTACGTAACCCCCCCTCCTTCCTCCGAGGGAGGGAATAAAGAGGAACGAAACAATGACGGAAAAGGGTTGTGTGCAGCCAAGAGCAGAAATGAGGGGGAGGGAGGTGTGACAGCGACAGAAAAAAAGAATGGGAATGCTTCGACGCTAAGCCTACCATTCCACCATTTCCTCCCCCTCCAAACACACACACACACACACACACACCCAGGCCATTGTACA
This sequence comes from Trichomycterus rosablanca, assembly GCF_030014385.1. Classification (NCBI taxonomy): domain Eukaryota; kingdom Metazoa; phylum Chordata; class Actinopteri; order Siluriformes; family Trichomycteridae; genus Trichomycterus; species Trichomycterus rosablanca. The sequence continues at coordinate 25,922,423 of NC_085999.1, forward strand.
CCCAGGGGCTTTGCAGATAAATGGCCGCATGTTAACCACATTTGACGTGCTGCACAAAAGGGGACACCGCGGGTCCCATGACGCAACCTGCAACAACTAAATCCCCCCCCCCCCAGACCAGCTTCCCCCACTCTCAACTCCTCCTTTAACCCATCCTGAACGAGGGAGAAAAAAAGACACGAGGTGCACTGATTGGGCAAAGCTAGAATGTCAAGTGCGAAGAGAGGGACAACAATTTGTTGTTAGGCTCTATTGGGTCTTTATCGTAATGCCTGGCTGGGCTTTTTGACCTAATGTCGAGTTGATGGGGCCCAGGCTGATAAAATAATGAATCCTGGAGCTGTATGATTGGTCTTTTTGCCATGTTTGTGTAAAAAGTGTAACATTGGTGTAACATTATCAATCTATAAACAAATAATGACCTTTATATATATATGTCACTGTTGGCGTCAATCATTTATTGGAACAACACACTAATACAAAGGTTATTTCAATAATTACAGAATTAGAGAACAGCACTTTTTCCTAGACTTTCTGGACTAACTATGATGTACATGTACCATCAGGCCTTCTTTTGTCCCATTAAAGCAGAAAAACCATCACTCTTAGCATTAACTATGGACCCCTCTTGCTTTGCAGCCCATTCAGGTACAAAAGTGACCTCTGTGCACCAGAGCATGGGAGCCAGGCACCACCCTCTCCCCTGCACCCACTCATCCAGTCAGAGCCAAAATAACAAAAAAAAAAGCATAACAGTGAGACTTGCTTTGGTGCACCAGCGCTAACCTTTTCAGCCCCGTCACGTCTTTGATGCCTGACGGCCTGTACAAAAGCACCTGCTCTGTCCCTGGAGAGCTCCTCTGGTCCCCCCTTGCTCCAACCCCTGCTGACCTCACTGGCATTCCATGCCTTTGGGGGGCCCTTCCCATGGCTACCTCTCTCCTCAGCTGCCTCCGAAGCCTCCCAGGGCTCAGTCTCATACGTACCCCCACCGCCTCTGCCCTCATAATCCCATAGTAAACACCTAAGCAAACCCGGAGCGGCGTGAGGACGCACGAGACTTCTCAGCGAGCGCCGCAGAAAGGTGCTGCGCTGATAGGGCCGCCATGCGTGGGAACAAGGGAGGAGGGCTGCAGGCAGGACACCTCATTAAGATGCAAGGGGGTCACTGGCGTGGTGAAAACCTAATAAAGTGACAAAGGATTCAACAGGTTGATGTAGCGATGGCTAAAACATTGCCTTGTATAAAACCGGTCATGCCAATTGTGCACTAATACCAAGATGGTTGAATGTTGTAACTCTAATTTAATTATTTTATTTTCAATCAACAAACCAATTTGTGTTTGATTAAACAAATAAACTGCAGCATTGAGGAGGAATAGATAGAAGGATAGAGGAGCTTGTTTTTTTCTACATAGATTCTATAAATTCTATAAATCTTTTAACAATATTAAGGATTGAAGATGGTGAATTTCCAAAATTATTATTATTTTTAATTCACTTGCTTATTTTTCTTATTTCCTATTTGTCTTATTTTTTAAATGTATTGCAGGTTACAAATAATAAATAATGAATTTGCAATTATTAAAAAAATGATAATAAAGATGGTAAGGCATATCTGTTCTTTGTACCTACACCGATCAGGCATAACATTAAAATCACCTCCTTGTTTCTACACTCACTGTCCATTTTATTGGCTTCACTTACCATATAGAAGCACTTTGTAGTTCTACAACTACTGACTGTAGTCCATCTATTTCTCTGCATGCTTTGTTAGCCCCCTTTCATGCTGTTCTTCAATGGTCAGGACTCTCCCAGGACCACTACAGAACAGGTATTATTTAGGTGGTGGATCCTTCTCAGCATTGCAGTGACACTGACATGGTGGTGGTGTGTTAGTGTGTGTTGTGCTGGTATGAGTGGATAAGACACAGCAGCGCTGATGGAGTTTTTAAACACCTCACTGTCACTGCTGGAGTGAGAATAGTCCACCAACCAAAAAATCCAGCCAACAGCACCCCGTGGGCAGCGTCCTGTGACCACTGATGAAGGTCTAGAAGATGACCAACTCAAACAGCAGCAACAGATGAGCGATCGTCTCTGACTTTACATCTACAAGGAGGACCAACTAGGTAGGAGTGTCTAATAGAGTGGACAGTGAGTGGACACGGTATTTAAAAACTCCATCGGCATTGCTGTGTCTTATTCACTCATACCAGCACAACAAACACTAACACACCACCACCATGTCAGTGTCACTGCAGTGCTGAGAATGATCCACCACCTAAATAATACCTGCTCTGTGGTGGTCCTGTGGGGGTCCTGACCATTGAAGAACAGGGTAAAAGCACAAAGTGAAACTACAAAGTGCTTCTATATGGTAAGTGGAGCTGATAAAATGGACAGTGAGTGTAGAAACAAGGAGGTGGTTTTAATGTTATGGCTGATCAGTGTACTAAGAAACTAAGTAGGTATGAAACTGCACTGTTTGTTCACTAAACATGTCTCAGAGTGTGTCTATATGTGTGTGAAAAAGAGGGTGGGATAGAGGAAGGGAGGAATGAACAGAGGGGAGATATGCCAGTGGGCGGACAGCTGTGTTCCTTTCAGATAAACTTACATTTAAAGTCATTTTACCATCTTCTTAAAACTCCTACTCACGGGATATGACAAGAAGCGTCTTTATTCCAACACGTTTTCCATTTAAATTAGAGATAAAGTGATCAGGGCTTGACGGCTATGTGAAATTGAATGTTGAACGTACATGCACCTGTACAAAATACAGACGTTACCCTCAAATCTTCACCCATCCAAGAAAACAGAAACATTAATGCGTATTACCAAGTCAATGCAATGTAACTTCAGAACTCAGAAGAGGGTTGAACCCTTGTTATTAATAAAGCTGGCTTGATTCTACCCCTGCTTACCATTTCAGGGAAAGACACCTCCAGCTCTTCTCGCGTAATGTTCTCACCAACCACCTCCTATCTCCTCCCCTTACCACTTAGTCTGCCCGGTCGGCACTGTAAGATAGCACGCTAATTGCAGACACGCCAGCCTAGTGCCATAATCTGGTTGGAGTAGGGTGGGTTGGTAGGACGGGTGGGGGACACATTAAGCGTGGCTTGATCATTTGCGGGGATGGCTGAGGAAGGTGCCACACATGAATATTTCATTAGCTTTAATTGCTGAGGAACACTTTCTTTATGGCAGTCTCGCCAAAGAGGCCGCCAGCGGTAATAACGAGGCTGAGCCCATTGTAAAACTTGAAAAGCTGATGGCATTAAGACCTGTGATTTTGCCCGTCTGAAAAGGTAGATTCAGATGTGCCATCTGGATCCGTGGCACACATGGCAAATCGGTCTCACGGATGCCTACCAGTTGGAAGACAATAAAGGCATTGCAGGATTTCTTGTGAGTGCAGGTTGCATTCTGGGATTTCTGCTGTACTTTTACATTACACCATAGTTAATTTCCAAAATTCTTATCAAACTAGACCAATCAGAGCAAGCAGCACATTTATCAATGCCAATTCCACACACTGTCCATAAAACATTAAAATTAGATTTCATTTCACTGATGCTTTGCGCAAGTTTAAGAAAAGTCAACCCACATTTTCCTCCTTTAAAGAACCACCGTATTAAAGCTTTGACATGGCCGTCAGATCCGATTCTCCTGAGTCGTAGTGCTTACACTAAGGAAGAGGATCATTTAGCTCAGGAATGTAAAGCACAGGACATCCTCCCTGATAAGGAGCAAGCATGCCATGCCTGGGGTTGTGGGCCAGGAGTTATCGACTCGGAAGCCAGCGAGTTAGAGCTACCTTCGGGCCCTGGCTTCCATGAACACAGAGCCTCCTCATTACTTTAATTGCTAGACCTACAACCCAAAAACGGTGCCCTGTAATCTGTAGAACCAAAGCGCCTTGTCGGTGGGTGAACTTCTGAGCTTGAAAGAAATGACAGGGGAATGGAAAGAGCTGAGGGCAGTGAAAGCCCTCAATAGTGGTCAAGGTATTGGAGTGGTTCTCACCACACTGCTGGGCCCTTAACCCTCAATTGCTCGGATTGTATTTGGCCCCAATTGTAGGTCATTTTAAATAAGTGGTGCTAAATGCCACAATTTTAAATGTCAAATCTAAGACCAGGATGTGTGTACTGTATGTGTGTGTCTGCCTTGCGATGGACTGGCGTCCCGTCCAGGGTGTTACTGTGTGCCTTGCGCCCATTGAAAAGCTGGGATAGGCTCCGTTTGCATTTACATTTTCGGCATTTAGCAGACGCTTTTATACAAAGCGACTTACAGTCTAAGAAATTGAGGGTCAAGGGCCCAACAGTTGTAGCCTGACAGTGGTGTGGTTTGACCCAGCGACCTTCTGCTTACTGGTCCAGTACCTTAACCGCTAGGCTATAACTGCCCTACTCCCGCGACCCTAATTGGATAAGCGGATAAGAAAATGAATGAATGAATGAATGAAATCTAAGACCAGAGCTTGTCCTAGCAGAGTTGGGATTGCTGACCAATAGACATAATGCCTATTTATGTTCTCAAAAAACCATAGTGCCCAATCCCAACCGTAACACAGGACAGCACATTTAACCCAAGCGTAGCACAAATGACTTTAACTAATGACTTAGTAACCCATGGCATGACAGGAATACCGTATATTAGCACGTTCGATGCAGCTGTGTGAGAACTAACTTGTGAACGCAGGTGATTGGCAGACATAAAGAGACTTCTGGACAACCGTTTCAGGTCATGATATAGATCTGGAGAGCGCTGTTATCAGATCAGTCTTTAGCAGGCACCCAACCATAAAGGAGAGGTCTGGACCCACAGATGTCATGACACCTTAATTCACTGATCCGTTATTGATTGTTCTATGTGGCGACAACCTTGCCGGAGGTGTTCCGCTAGTCAAACGGAACACATCCATGTGAGTGTGTGTCGGAAGGGGGGAAAAAATGAAAGGGTGTGGACTAACTTGCTGGATTCGCTGATCAAATCCGTAGTTTTAACATAATGCTGATGAAAGTCCATCAACATTGTAAAATCGCTGCTTCATTCTGAAGGTTTCCCTTCCATAAGTTTAACTTAACCCTCCCTCCCTCCCTTCCAGCCCTGACAGTCACGCTGAACCTTATTCCTATTCATTATCACTGGGCCTGTTGTTTCTGCAGCCTGCAGTGACATACCTCATTATTGACCTTGGTAAATCCTCAGTGTTTAGGCTAACGGCAGTGCGGCGCCACAAAATGTCACGGCGCTACGTTGTACTCACTCATGAAGAAAATACACGCATGGTTACGAGCAAACAGGGAGGGGGAATAATAGCAACAAAACGCCTGCAAGTCACCTTAAACCATGTGCACCATGTGCACGACCTTAATTAAAGAGCAGATGAGTGTAAAGCAGGACCCTCGTATTGATGCAAAGCGTAAGTGTAGGTGTTTGGACACAAGCTTATCACAACCAGTACAGAAATGGGCTTTGGCATTTGCAGCTGTACAGTTTTGACGTGGGTAGGGGGCAAAAGTGTGAGTACAGGAGAACAGTCTTGCGACTGGTCAGTTTGGTTATACACGAGTGACACAGGACTAACAAGGCCTTGGGTGGCATTCTACTGTCCCTCTTAGCAATGACAGATGTTATGAGGACACGGGAGGATAAAGCTCTCTTGCTGTCTTCATAACAACTCCAAGTGGGTGGGGTGTTTGTGGGTGGGGGATGGGTTTTATATTTAATAAATCACGGTCAGACAGGTTCTTCTTTCAAAAAATAAATAAATAACAATAATAATAAATAAGTATTAGACTAACATACTGTATTTAGCATCTTCTTCCAAGCACACTAATCTTTGAAGGTGGAGGGGGGCTTTAAAAACAAGGCACATCTCTTTTGCTAATGTATATCTTCTTGTCTTTGGTAGTCGGCGGGTTACTTTAGCTTTAACCAGGCTCCCTAGGCCACCACCACGCTGCTTAATGCGATAATGTGAACACCCGGCAAAGATTTAGGCCTCCTGCACCCCAGCAAACAAAGGGTTCCCTCTTTCCAAGCAGAGGCCCGTCCCCTCCCCTGTTGTCCATAGGTGTTTGCTGAAGTAAATCGGCCTAAATCCTGCACAGCTTGGCCCTGCTGAAAAAGAAGGGGGGATCTGAATAAAGGTGTACGGATAATCTCCTATTCTTAACGACAACAGAAAAAAAAAAGTTTAACGGGGGGTAGGGGGCAAAACAGATAAAATTAGGAATTCATATCACATGGTTCGTTTGCGGGCTCTTGCATCCTTTCTCGCTCGGACTGCTTCTTTTTTTTTGCTAGGCCTGTGGATTTGCATTTGTGATCCCTGACCTACTGAGGTGCGCAGGGAAAGGCGAGTAAAAAGCCGACTCTACAAAGCCTGTCCCCTCTATCAGCGCGAAGACACATGTGTTACAAAAAAAGACGTGCCTTTAGTGAGGAAAATGAACGAATCTGACAGTGGCCCTTTGAGCGTACCATCTTGTCCAAGGAGGACGTCTAGTCAGCATCGAACAAGAGCTCTTAGGGCACCTAACAGAGCCGGAGGAACTTGCGTAAACTGACGAATGCAGGTATTCTTACAGCTGGAGTCTGAAAATGGAATCCGGACATTCTCAGATACTTGTGAAATTTCCCTTAAGGTCAATAAAACAATCTGTTGCTTTCTACTAGTAGTCTCAGCCTCATGTGTCCTCATTACTTTGTTGTTCCCTCCCTGTTATTTAGCTGGTAATAGCTCCAGAATGGCATCCAGTAACACTATCTGTGCCATTAGTAAAAGATCATGACTATCGTTTAAGGTCTATAAGGCGACGGTCTATTGTGGGCCGCGTAACCAAGGGAAGTTTAACAATCGGGGAGAGACGCAGAAGTTATGTCACTCTCACTACTCTACCTTCTGTCCTTCACTTTGCCAGGCATAATTTCTACCTCTTTACTTTCTCTTTTCTTTGCCTTCCTCTGTCTCTATCTCTCTTGCTTTCCCTCTCTCGTGCATGCTCTTTTCATCTCTAGCTTTGGGATGCTGAAAGCGAAAGAGTGGCCTAGCAGCGTTGAAAGGACTGAATTGTGATTAAGAAGGAGGAGAGGAGCTCCTTTTCTTTGTTCTACCCTCAGGGGTGTTTACTGAGGGGGAGTGTGGCGGAGGAGGGAGAGAGAGTGAGTAAGGGAAAGGAAATAAAGCGATAGCGACTTGGTGGTGGTGGGGTGACTGAAACATGGCAGAGCAGATATGAAAAACATTCAGGTCAGTACGGATGGGAACAGAAGTGGCGGCAGTATCGGTGATGTAAGGCAGGGTGTGTGCGCGTGTGTGTGTGAATGAAAGTGTGTGTGCTTAAGAAGTGGGATGTCTGTTATGAAAGTGTGAAGAAAACATCACTGAAATGAACATATTAATTTTAGTTATATTAATTCTCTTTTTCTTATTCAGAAAATTAATGGCTATAACAGAGAGTGAAAGGTATCTCACGCAGCTGCTGGGACAATGGCCTAGTTGTGCAAGGGTTGGTATACTAGGCTCCCTGGCACCGCTGATTATAGGAGCATGCCAATGAGATGCCCAGATGACAAGCCATTGTCTTAGCTCTTTGTGTGGGTGAACCTGCTAACCTTTTCTTAAACGTGGCTCAGTGTTTCTTTTCAGAAGAACAAGTGATTTCATCTAACAGTGGGACTAAATTGTGAGGGGCAGAGGTGAAAAGACAGAATTATTTCCACTCAAACAATTCAGTTTATGCCCTTATTAGTGTACAGGTGGAACAAAAAAGTAAATACAGACTAGACTAGACTAGAAAAATAGATTTTCCCAAGTAGGCGGACAGATAACAGACTGAGATAACAGATTTACTATTTTGAGAGGTGGCATTGTTCTGTTCTGCATTGTTCTGCATGTAAAAGTTAAATACTGAAGGGGCAGAGTGGCAAAACTAAAATAAATAGTGCAGCAGAGCAACAAGAGCCCTTCATCTTTCTTCATTTTTCTTCAACATGTAATGCTGTTCGTAATAAAGACTAATACACCTCTCTATCTAACTATCTATCTAGCTATGAATAACTAGTAGCACCACACTACTCACTTTAACTTTAACCACTCTCGATTTAACCTGAAGTCTGCTAGGTGAATAAATGTACATATAGAGTAACCTGTAGATATGTATGCTGTTGTACTGCTAATAACTAAATGTTCTTGGGGTCGGGTCCCCACGTAAAGTCACATCAGATGCAAATGGTGTCACAGGAGATTTCTATTTCTATTATTATAACAAACCCTTACTATAAAATTCTAGGCAAATAAAACAAACTTAAGAAACATACCATAATAATTAAAGCTTAAGCTACAGTATTTATCTAACTTTTCTGTAGCAGTTACATGGATGGTACTGTCGCCCTAACTATAGCCTAAATTAATAGCTAACATTGTGTGAAATATGCACTATTTAGAGTACTGTAAAAGCCCATGGGGTAAAAATGAGGTTGTGAAAAAGGAGGGGGGGGGGGGGGGGGGGGTGTAAAGTGTAAGCCACTAAAAAGGAGTCAGTGGCTAGAAAGGATAAAAACCCCTGGACTACAATCTGGCTGTAAAATTAAACCCTGTTGACTATTGTCTTTCTTTATTTACAACGAGGAAACTACATTTCATTTCACAAACTTACAGTAAACCTTGTTGTGATGTCTCATCACTAAGCCATACAGTTGCTAAGAGACAACACAACTTCACACACAACCTCATTTTTCATCAGTACACCAGAAATTACTCAATAAACCAGTGAAAGCTGTTGCTGACAGCTAACTCATCCTATGTCATACAGCTGAAATTTAGGTTTATGCCTGCACAGATCAAGTTACACACACTGACCAGCTATTGGACCTCGAAAACAAGGGGGTGTAGCCAGCCGAAGAGACACAGAGCAACAGGACAGAGAGAGTAATCCTTGTCCAAAATTACACCAACATCCCCATATCCTAGTCAAAATCAATACATGATGGATGCACTGTATTGCTTACTTTTGGTACTGGTACTGCTAAATTAATCATAAAAAATGCTAAACTTAACATAGCACTATTGGGTTATAGGGGTCATTTTGGATTGAAAAAGCAGGGTTATGTTCTGAACTAAAGGCTTCTATACTTCTATAAAAAAAGTACTCCACAGCTCAATATTGTCCATCAATAAGCATTCATTTGCACATTTGGTCCATATTAGATTTGTACTAATTTTTATATCTATAGAATTCTGTCTCTTTAAAGCATGGCTTAGACATTAAGATATTAAAATAAAAAACATTATAATTGCTATGAAGAGAAACGAAATTAGAATCCCATACCCTTATTCTGCCCCTGCCCAAACATGCGTTTAGACTTGACTAACCACTTCACCTAAATATATAATTTGGTCCACAGCTAAAAGTAATAATAAAAGAATAAAACTCAAATTAAAAGAAAGAAAAAAATGCAACCAATAGCAAACTAATTGAACATGCTTGATAAAAACAAAGTGCATTAAGAGTGCATTTTATTAGAGCACTTTGGCCTGCGTTCCATTCTATACGCATCATGTTACTGTCATGTTTGCTCATATCAGTCGGGCACGTTACAGTGCCAAAACAAGCACACGGCTGATTAGTCTTCAACCCCTTCATCACCCCATATTGAACACAGTTGCACTGTTTCACTCCACTGACTCTCCTGCGTTCTGGGTTATGAACGCGCCTGGAGCTGCATTTAGGACGCGCATTGATTTTTACTGATCAATACACGGCGTTTAATGCGCAATCCGGGTCAAACATGAAAGAGGCGCAAACTGGAGGGTTCTGTTCCAAATATACAAGGGATGTTTCATCCTGATTTGAATGTAATGCTGTCTAGCAATGACAGGTATTATTTGTATGAGACTTGCACAAGCGCAAAACAGTTCTGGTGCTGGATAAAGTTCTGAATGATCCAAATGACCTGGGTGATATATGGGTGGAATATGTTGAAAGTAAAACATTGCACATTAGATACATAAACAGACATAAATAGATGTTTTTCCTAATTTTAATGTAAAAAATGTGCAGTTTTATTATGTCACTAGTGTGGCAGAGTAACAGTCATACTTTACGCACTGCATTTACACTTTAATTTATAATAATAATAATAATAACAATAATAAGAATAACGCAGTTCAGATCAAATAAATAAATTGCCCATGTTTAGTCTTTGGAAGCACACATTTTATGCTTCCAAGAAATTGCACTTTTTAATAATGATACTCTGTTGTAAATTGAGTTTTCCCCCCTTTTTTTTTAACCTGAATCCCACATTTAAATATGTGTTTTAATTCCACTCCATCCCTAAAAGCAGGAATGTCCAAAATTACACCAACATTCCCTTTCCCTATTCACAATAAATACATGAAGGATGCACTGTATTATTACTGTGGGTACTGCAAAATTAATCACACAATGCTAAACTAAAAAAGCAGTGCACTGTTGGGTTATAGGAGGTCATTTTGGATTTAAAAAACAGGGTTCTGAACTGCAGGCTTCTATCATTAATCATTCTATTATATTATTTAGGTTAAATGTGTTAGTAACCCTATTTTGCTGAACATATACTTCAGATTTGCATCCCTGACGTTTTGGTTAGATTGCACATTGTTAGGCTTAGTTTGACTTTTTAGTTGCATCAAAGCATCTACTTCAATTTTAAAAACAAAACAGTGCAAGTTAACTGTATAGCTTGTTTTCCCCCAGTGTGTTTAACATGACTTCCACGTTTTGTTTTAATTAGTGTGATTTTTCATCAACAGGGACGTCTTGGAAACTTTCATTCCCTATCAGATTTAAGCAACTTTAAGGGAAGTAAATGGTTGAAAGTGCTTGTAAACTTCTCCACAAGTCATTAAGAAACATATCAATCGAAATCATGATTAAAATTTGACCTAAAGGACGTAAATAAAATAAAATGAATAAAACTACAGACCTACGCCTAGGGTTTATGGAGTTGCAATGAGTTACCAAACACTGCAGGACAGAGAGCGCGTGCTCACACAGAGCAGCAGCAGCACGAGCGCACGCACGCGCGCCTGCCCCCATATAACGGTTTTGCGCTGGCTGCATTAGAACCAAGACAGCCACTCATAAAAGTTTTTAGACACTACAGTATATAAAGGATTAACATGTATATAAACTCATATAACAAGTCCGTTAGCAGTTCAGCCACTTTTTTGCGCGTTTTGACAACCCCGGTCTGACTCAAACACACTTATCACAAGACAGGCTGGGCACCGTGAGTACCACACACCTTAAACTCCACAAAGTAGTCTTTTTAAATATGAATAAGGTAAAGAAAAATGAACTCACCGTTCTTTCGTCTGGGGTTGGCTTGTTTTCGCCTCTTGCAGCGCGGCCCCTCCGCCTTGATCTCCGGCTTCATTGATAAGACGCGCTCACAAACTCCATCCAGTATCTAAACCACAGCAAAACACAACGAGGCCAACAGTTTTCACTCAGTCGTTCTTCTTCACAGAGCTAGATCTCATTCACCACGCGTGGGTACGGTCAAACTGAGTCGGGAAAAGTGGATAAAAAGGCTCGGAAAAGTCCCAGAATGAAGTTTGGTTGCGCGCTGAGAGGGAGCGCCGTTGTGTTCCGTGCCGCTCCGTGCTGTGCCGTGTTGTGCGTCGCCTGATCTTTTGAAGTGTCTCTGATCGGACAGCAGAAGGGGAACGAGAGGAAGAGAAAGGAGGAGGCGGAGGGGACAGGGTGAAAAAAAGAGACACACACCTTCCTTACAACTTCTCACGTCCACCTCTTATGAGTTTTACCAGTTCTTCCTATATTGTATGGGTTTAACATAGCCTATATGATCTTGTGTGGTGCGCATAAAGAAAGGAACACTGTAGATGGTTACAACTATCCAAATAATTAAGCATCAGGACTTTATACAGCGCCAATGTATTGTTATGTTCAGTATCTTATAGCAAATATTTCATTTGCACAATTTGCACATCTTAGACATTAGTTTTGAGATTTTTATTCCATAGCGAACATTTTTCTTGGCTGAATCATTAACCATATTTGCCATTTTTCTGTAAAACTGTACGTTGACTTATTTTAACAAACAGACATTTGGATAATCACAACAGTTTTGCTCTTCTTTTTTAGCATATATACATTTAGTGAAAAATCCTTGAACAATATTCTTACAATAATTGTTTCTTATTTACGCAAAATACATTATAAAATATGCATATATCCAAATAGTCCCCAGTGAGCTTAACAGTCTCTAGAAGAAAACATTAGTTTTGCCTCATTTTGCATATTTAAAACTTATATAACAATAAATATAATCATTGTGGTTCTCAAAAGAACCTTATAATGTGTGTTTTTTAAACAGTTTTGTGCCACAATGAAATCATGTTCCACTATATATGGATATATACAACATTTTAACGTTTTTTGGGGATGGATTTTTTTTCTTTTAGACAACCCTTACACGCATCGTAACTAATGCTTGTAAACACTTGACTTATTATTAATTCGAAAAAGACATTATTTATATTTCCAAATCCCTTATTGGAAGTCTATGCACTTTAAGGTGTAACACTTTTACTCTTAAGACAACCTGGGTGTCAATGACAGATGGAGCAGTAAATTGTTCTGTATGTATTTTTTAATAAATCAATCCACTTAAACTAAATTTAAGTCTAAAATGTTTAAAATAATATGTACGTGGAAACAGATACAACAGATAAATGAAGGTTCTTCAAACCAGGAATGTTTCTACTACATGATCACTGTGAAGAACCTTTGTGATGCCTATTAGCGGCTGCGTAAAGGAGAAAAGTTCGCATAAGCTGTTCATGTCCATGCAGAAGTAAATACTATGTCCTCTGAAAAACAGAGCTCGTAGTCCTATTTACCCTAAGCAAGCATACTACATTGCTATAAATAATCTGATTTAACATACTGTAAAATCAAGTGACAAACGAACGAAAAACAATATAAAACAAACCTAAACATTCATAACGCTTATAAAAGCGCACAAACTGAAACGATTCATAATCTAATATTTAGTGTCGAAATGAATTAAAACTCAGCATTTTCGTTTCCTATCTGAATACCCCACATGAGAATAAATACAGACTATAAATATAGTATAGTACAGACCCATAGTATTAAAGAAAAAATACAGACAGCAGTTATTTATGCTGATGCCGTAGATGAATAATGTACCATCATGTTATCTAAACAATCTTCACACAGGGAGCTTTTAAAGATGCCACAAAACGGTAAAGTATTTCCCATAGAATAGGTTATTTTATATTTAAACATATTATACTCAATAATATGTATATAATATCTTTATGGAACCAGACTTCATTTCTGTTGCATCGCCTTTTAGTGTCTCACATGAAGAATGAAATCGAATCAGGCTATAGAGCAGTTTATAAATGCACAGAAATAAAAGAACCCCTAGTTCGGTCTTTTTTAAATCTATTCTTCCTTACATAAAGAGTAAAATCAGTGAGCGCTTCTTCAGTCAGAGAGGTGCGCAAATTCTTACGCTCACTGAACGCACCTCTGTCTCACCTGCGCAGGTGGGCGGATTGTGCCAACATCTCTCAGCAAGGAGGGCAAAAGTCAAATCTCACTAAAGAGCACAAGCGGCCCCGATTTAATAATAATAATAATAATAATAAAAACCCAAACAAAAAGGCAGCTCAGGCAAACCTACCAGATTGCGCAGAAAATCCTCCGGATAGGAATGCGGAGGATGGAGGGATATAAAGAAGAGGTTGTAGCGAGTGTATCATCCGCTTCAGGTGAGTGTAGGAGCGTTATTCCCAGCGACAGGTTAGCTTGTGATCTGAGGAGGCTCAGGACGCACTGACGCTGATGTTGCGCCTCTTCTTGATATTTTTCAATCTCTCTCTACTTTTTTCTGCGCTACACCGAAGCACGACACGCGCCACCTATCTTTATGCAGAGGGATGTAAAGTAAAAGGACGCGGGGAGGATGGTGGGGGTGGTTTGGGGTGGAAAAGATGCGCCAAACTACCTTGGACGCGACAGGTAGCGCACCTGTGGAGGCACATGCGCACTCGAATGCTTTTCTGTATGAGCGCAACGTATTCACATGGTTATCATTTAACCAATTTAGCCTTACTGTGGTCAAAAATATTTACGTAAGACAAGATAAGATAAGACTTTATTGATCCCCTTGGAGAAATTAACTTGTTACAGCAGTATGACAGGAAGGAGGTAAAAACACACAGTGTGTAGTTATTTACACTAAAATATTCCCTTTAGAAAGTGATGTACATACACTATTGTGAAATATAATACATACATTAAAATATGAATAATATATTACATATTATTGTAATCCCTGATGGCTGCAGGAATGAAGGTAGGAGTCTGGTACTGAAGGACCTCGTTGGACCCCTACATACTCGTGTAGTGGATGTGCAGTCTTGTCCAGGATGTACAGCAGCTTGGTTATCATCCTCCTTTCTCCCACCTCCTCACCTTTTTGTGTATAAAAACAGAAATTGTGATTTATATAGGCTGTAAAATGGATTTAAAGTTAGATGTAATGGTTGGTAGAAAAAGCATCTGCTTTCCTGAATCTCAAAAGCTCTTGTTTCTCTTTGGGAGTTTCTAATTGACCAGTAAAATTTGGGAGTTTTTATGTCTTTATTCATGTCCACTGGCATCACTTTAGGCATTTATTAATCCTGTATCGTTCTGAAAACATTGACTTAAAGAGCAGTAAACATGTAATAAAATGTAAAAAAAAATAATAATTATTATTATTGTTATTATTATTATTATTATTATTATTATTATTATCATTACTATTATTATCATCATTATTATTAGTAGTAGTATTACTGCAATTTCTAAATGTTTGTCTTAATATAATGCACAAACATTTTTAGATATTCCTAAATTTGAGTCTAAAAATAACCTGTATTTAAATAATCCTGTTTGGGCTGTACCTTCTCTTTGTTAAACTCAAACCTATTGGTAGATGGTTTTAAGAAAACATCCTTTCTAACCTGTATCATCATCATCTTGAAGATAGCAGCTGAAAACCCATCCATGAAAGTTGTATCCATGAAAAACCCATCCATGAAAGGTAGAGGATTAAAAAAATACTGTGTGCCCTAGTAATATATATATATATATATATATATATATATATATATATATATATATATATATATATATATATATATATATATATATATATATATATATATTAACTGTTGTTGGTATAGTCCCAAGAAACTAAGAAATGCAAAGAATTATATTTTTTTAAACAGTATTTTGTTGGTGAGACCATTAAAGGGTTAATTTGACCTGAAATTATGCAAACCCTAATGCAGATCGAAATAACTCCAATTTGGAGACTTTACTCTAACTGCTAAATGATTTCTAAAGAAAGGAAAATAGTTACAATTTAGTATTTTATTTTATAACAGAAAATTCCAGTGTAGAAAATACAACGCTGTTCCTTAATATCATTAGAAAAAATATTACTTACACTTTTTATGTTGCCAAAATGATTCTTATGAGGAAAGTTTAACCCCTCCAAGAAACAGAAACCATTACCATTGATCTTGATTTCTCAATGTACATACAGCTTTGTGGCATTAAACAACCTTTTCAGCTGTTCAAGTTTCCATTTAAGGCAACATTCTGTTTTTTATTTTTGTTTTTTGTTCATTAACAGTGGTTCGGATTTTTCCCCTTAAACAATTGGTCTTTGGCCTTAGTGGAGGCAGGTTTTCATTATAGCCCAGGAGGAGCTTTACCCGATTCCTGTCTTTAAATAAATCAGTGTGTGTATTTAACATCAGTTGATGAAACAACTAGAAGCAGGTGTAGCTTCCCCTTGACTGGAATGAAAACCTGCAGCCACTAAAGCTTTCCTTAAATAAGAGTGAAAATCTGCTGGATAAAAAAAAAATCTGTGGTTTTCCCCCTTTAAAATCCTATTAAACGCAGGGCTATTATATGGGGTGTAGAATTAAACTATTTGGTACTATAGTGTGTTACTTTGCCTTTTTGTTCGTGGCTGCGCGTGCATGTCCGTGTGCGCGCACTTGTCCATGAAATCGGATTACAGTGCACAGTGAATAAAACCCTCACCTAGGAGGAATTTATTAGTGACGACTTTTTTCTTCTGATGTGAAACCAAATCCCCTTTTATCATTTTATTATTTCTTAGCCGTGCCCCAATGATCTTTATTTATCTGCACGCAGTTTTGATTGTCTTTTGTTTTCCTATTTGCAGCACAGAAGTTGGGAAAACTGCGAATCAGCTCACGCCAAATGTTCGAGTAATATATTTTAATAATTTAAAACACCATGTATTAAATTCTGAAACGAAATGAAACTTTACATTGTGCAGTTCAGTTGTTTTTTGATAAATGAATCAATAAAATCAAGAAGGAATCGGTTCGGTGTCAAGTAAGGGATCGCATGCACATTCACTGAACCGATTCCGAACTCATTTTACTAAAGGGTGAATTCGGCTAAATAAAACTTCTGAATCTCTGTTTAAACTCTAATAGAAAAAGTGCGCTTCCTACTCTTGGAACAATAATACTTGACAAGTAGAAATCACTTTATTGGGCTAAGAAGATTAAGACCGGTGTGGAAAATCTCATGATTGGCACCTGCACATAAAATTGTTCATTTTATAAAGGGTTGATGTATTTAAACATAATAATTAAGAATTATTGTTTAATTAATTAATGATTCACATGATTAATCTATTCTGCCTCTATAACAAATAAATACTAAGAATTGCATTCTAGCTGTTTGTAAAAGTTTGGCATTCAACCCTCTTTTACTTATGGATTTTATAGCTACAATACAATGGTTGGAAATTTTCCAAACTCAGTTACCCGAGCTGATGTAGACTTTGACATCTTGGACATTTTGACTAACATATTGCTAACTGAAGTGCTGTAGGATTGCTAGTGTTACAAATGCTAATAATTGCATTCTAGCTGTTTGTAAAAGTTTGGCATTCAACCCTCTTTTACTTATGGATTTTAGGATTCTTCACCCAGATTAATTTGTTATCCTGTTTGGCATAATAACATTTACATTAACATTTAGCAGACACTTTTACCATTGTGACCATATACAGTTCGAGCACTTGAGGGTTAAGGGTCTTGCTCAAGGATCCAATAGTGGCAACCTGGCAGTGGTTGAGTATGAAAAAGGGCCCCTCATCACTGCACACAGAATATCATTCCACAAATTGTATTTATTTATTTATTAGGATTTTAATGTTATGTTTTACACCTTGGTTACATTCATGACAGAAACGGTAGTTACACAATATTCATCAGTTCACAAATGTCAAACACAGTCAGGGACAATTTTTGTATCTTCAGTTCACCTCACTTGCATGTCTTTGGACTGTGGGAGGAAACCGGAGCTCCCAAGGGAAACCAACACAGACACGGGGAGAACATGCAAACTCCACACAGAAAGGACCCGGACCGCCTCATCTGGGGATCGAACCCAGGACTTTCTTGCTGTGAGGCCATAGTGCTACCCACTGAGCCACCGTGCCGCCCCCATTCCACAAATCAACTGACACTGACTCTATTGCCTTGTCCTTTGGGGTCCAAGAGACCCCAGTGTTGTGTGAGTAAAATAAATTACACTGGGTTCAAAATTAAACAAATTAACCACAGAGTAAGAGAAGTGGGAGATTTTGTAAAAGCCAGCACTTGAGGGAGTGTCACTCTGTGTCTTAGGATTTCCAGCAGAGGTTGCATTTTCCATTGACCAGCAGTGCGCATTGAGTGCCAGGATGGTAGCATTGTCAAGATTTAAACGTAATACTTTAAGCTCTTCGTGGATTTTAGTCATATTTAAAATGTAATGACAAATAAGTATGTAACTAATCGGTTGTATGTTTATAATAATTAGTCCTAAAATGTATTCCCCTGTTTTTGTTTTGTTGCTAGTGAATGACCAAAACTTTTCAAAGCTTTTGTTACAACACTTTCCAGATGCATTTTACTCATAGGTAACTGATTTTGCAATTTTGTTCTAACCTTTTTGGTGGTACAAAGGGAGTTGGGTGTGATGTCCAAAGCAAGTGTAAGTCAGTGAGTTCTTGGAAAAGAGAAGTGAGAGAGCAAGTCATCAAGGACCTGGAAAAAAGGTTGACCACACTGCAAACCATGTGAGTCCTTTCACACAAACACACACTCACACACACACACATTTATTGCATGATCACAGATTCTTGCGACATGTTCAGAAATGCAGTTCTGCATACTGGACTAGGTGAGACGTAGAAATAAAGAGTAGCACAGACACACCAAGAGTATTTCAATTGTGTTTCTTAATTAATCAATAATCTTAAACAAGAAGGCATAAGTTTATTATTTGCTGAAACTGGCAATTCGACAGGCCAAGATGGAATGGAAACAGACATATTATTTGATTTAGTTTTGGAGGGGATTGGATGCACTGTTGTACTTTTTTACAGCATTTTTTATTTCACTGCACCATTCTTTACTTTTGCCCTCCCGTTTCTTCTATTTTTACTGCATTGTTATGACCCGTGTGACACACAACTTTACATTCAACTTAAATGTTCTTTGGTAATTTTTAGTCCAGCAATCATCGTGAATTACTGGCTGCATCCCAAACCACCTGTGAGTAAAGACTCACTTCTTTACTATGACCGTTGTCTATTTGTACTAGATTACTGAAATATCTACTAAGGAAGCACTTCTGTAAGTCATTCTGAATAAGAGTGCCTGCTAAATGCTGTAAATGTAAATTATACAATTATACCTGAGATCGTCTCCTCACTAACGACTCTTAGTTCCCACCCACGTTTAAGCCAAACATACCTGACAAGGACTAGTTGTAGACAGATGGTGCTTTGGTTAATATTTACTTTACTCTAATGCTTATTCACTGCAGTCTAATGATAATGCTAGTTTTTCTATATTGATCCATAATGTATCCATTATTATTAACCCTTTTGGGGTAAGAGAATTCTATTGGAGTCGATAACTACTTTAATTCAAGGTACAGCATCACCCACAATTCACCAATCCTCAAATTTCATGACTATGCACTATAGACATTCCGACACATAAGATACTGCATTCTTCTAGTGAACATGTGTTCCATGGTCTGCATTTGCAACCCCATAATTCTGGAAACTGTCCTGGGAAAGCTTGAGCCCAGATACATTACAGAAATCTTGGGCATTGTTGATGTTGACATATTTTCAATACATAACACAGTTTTAACTAGGAGATGTGTTAATATCTGTTCCAGAAGCATCCTGGTGTTTGTAGCGGTGTTGTTTGAGGCATCAAAGGTCACTAAATCAGGGATTCAGTGTTGGATTTAGGCCTTGCATTTACAGACAGGGATTCTCTTCATCTTATGATGATATTTTGCACTGAAGAGGGTAAATGAACCGAAATCAGTGCAATGGCTTATTGAGGTACTTTGGATTTGAACTATTGGGTTATGTGCTGATTATGTGCATTTTTGCTGAGCTGCCCAACTGAGCTGATGCATGTTTGTGGGCCCAAGGAAGACGGGTCCCTGCTGAGTCTGGTTCCTTTCAAGGTTTCTTCCTGTAATTTTAAGGGAGTGTTTTCTTGTCACTGTCGCCCTTGGCTTGCTCAACAGGGTTTTTTGGTCTGTCAGTCCTCGATTCTATAAAGTTGCTTTGAGACAATGTCTATTGTAAAAAGCGCTATACAAATACATTTGACTTGACCTGACTTGGGTTTTAGGGGTAATAGAAACAGCTTGAAGTCCCCTTGGAAGAAGAGTAGGAGTTTCCACATCAGATGTGGGCGTTAAGCATGGTGCCAGTCTTGTCTTATTCAAGCGTTATGTCATGAATTACAACCCCAAATCAAAAAAAGTTGGGTCAGCATGGAAAATGCAAATAATAAAAAACACAGAGTTTCTTACATTTACTTTGACTTTTATTTGATTGCAGACAGGATGAACCTGAGATATTTCATGTTTTATCTGCTCAACTTCATTTCATGTATTAATAAACATCCATTCCTTCATTTCAGGCCTGCAACACATTCCAAAAAAAGTTGAGACAGTAAAGCATTTACCACGTTGTAGTAATGTTGCCATTCCTTTTCACCACACTTAAAATACGTTTTGGCACCGGGGATACACAGTAAAGTTTTAAGTGGCATTTGTGCATATAACTCTGTATTGAAGTGTTGACAAAGTGGTTATATTCATGTGGTTATATCAGCTATTGTTAAGTTGCGGTTCTTGATGCAGTGCCGTCTGAGGGATAGAAGGGTGTTCACGGGTGTTCGATCACAAGCTTAAGCTTGCACCCTTGGCCTTTACGCACTGAAATTCCTCCCGATTCCTTAAATTGTTTAATGATATTATGCACTGTAGAGGGAGAAATATGCAAATCCCTTCCAATTTTTCTTTGAGGTACATTGTTTTTAAACATTTCAATCATTTTCTTACACATTTGTTGACAAACTGGAGATCCTCTGATCATCTTTACTCATCAAAGACTCAGCCTTTCCTGGATGCTGCTTTTGTACCAAACCATGATTACAACCACCTGTTGACATCACCTGTTTAAAATTGCATAATTATTTAGTTTTTTCACCTCGTTACTAGTCCTAAATTGGCCCTGTCCCAACTTTTTTTGGAATGTGTTGCAGGCTTGAAATGCAGGAATGGAGGTATATTAAGAAATGAAATGAAGCTGAGCAGACAAAACATAAAATATCTTGGGTTCAAACTGTCTGCAATCAAATAAAAGTCAAAGTAAATGTAAGGAACACTGTGTGACCCTAAACATCACAGAAAAGAGGGAGTGCGTTTTATTGTTAGCGTATTACTAAAAAATTAGCTTACTTAAAAATTAATAATGTGCCCTTTAATTACTTCCTGTAAATGTTTCAAGTGTCTACTAGGTGTTTGGGGGAAAGAACTAGAATTAGGTCCCTGACTACTGTTTAGGATCGTGTTTGGTCTAAAACCTGCTTATAAACAGCTGAGCAGTGAGCAAAATTCCTTTTGACTATTATGTATTCAAAATGGCAAATGATTAAATGATAGAAAATAAAGTCATTACGACTGTAAAGTAAAGAAACTTATTGGCATGCAGTTGACTGGACAGACGGGGCCATTCAAAGGGTCATCAAAAGATTCACACCCACACTAAACCGTCCTCTCTCTTTGTGCTCCATGCACGATCTAATCCAGCATCAGCAGCTGTCAACACAAACACATCACTAATCTACTGAAATAATACTGGCGTAAGTGGACCGGGGTAAGAAAAAGTAGCAGGAGACAGTAAGAGAGCAGGGAAGGATGGACATGGTCAGTGCTCTAGTTTAATCCTGAGGGAAAATTACAGCTTAATACCCAGACCTTGGAAATGTAACACCATTTTGGGGAGGGGAAGCTAGGAGCAAGTTCTGCTCAAAACTGAATGAGTGATATTTAGGGGCATATGGTTACTGTATCAGCTTACCACATAGAGCAGGATTTGTGCTTCTGGACCCAGATCCATGGGGTGATTACACCAGTGTCTGGGGAAGGATTTTATTTTAAAGAGATATCCGTGTTGATAAAGTGTTTAGTTACAGGTTTATAACTAATCTTAATGTATTGTAATATTGTGGGGATCATCGGGGAATCCTTTATCATTCCTGTGTTTCATCACAGAGAGATTCCCAACACGTTTTTTGACAAAGCAATTTTTCATTTTTACACATTCACTTGTATCAAATGTTCTCAGATTCATCAGCGTACCGATATACTTAGTGATACAATAAATGACCAATAGGTTGAAAGCATATTTACGTTTACATTTTCAGCATTTAGCTTTTATCCAAAGCAACTTACACCGATCAGCCGTAACATTAAAATCACCTCCTTGTTTCTACACTCACTGTCCATTTGATCAGCTC
This sequence comes from Trichomycterus rosablanca, assembly GCF_030014385.1. Classification (NCBI taxonomy): domain Eukaryota; kingdom Metazoa; phylum Chordata; class Actinopteri; order Siluriformes; family Trichomycteridae; genus Trichomycterus; species Trichomycterus rosablanca. The sequence continues at coordinate 25,944,417 of NC_085999.1, forward strand.
CAGTTACCACATAGAAGCACTTTGTAGTTCTACTATTACTGACTGTAGTCCATCTGTTTCTCTACATACTTTTTTAGCCTCCTTTCACCTTGTTCTTCAATGGTCAGGACCCCCACAGGACCACTACAGAGTAGGTTTTATTTAGGTGGTGGATCATTCTCAGCACTACAATGACAATGAGTGGATCAAACACAGCAGCGCTACTGGAGTTTTTAAACACCGTGTCCACTCACTGTCCACTCTATTAGACACTCTTACGTAGTTGGTCCACCTTGTAGATATAAAGTCAGAGACGATCGCTCATCTATTGCTGCTGTTTGAGTTTGTCATCTTCTAGACCTTCATCAGTGGTCACAGGATGCTTCCCATGGGGCGCTGTTGGCTGGATATTTTTGGTTGGTGGACTATTCTCACTATTCAGCAGTGACAGTGGGGTGTTTAAAAACTCCATCAGCATTTCTGTGTCTTATCCACTCATACCAGCACAACACACACTAACACACCACCACCATGTCAATGTCACTGTAGTGCTGAGAATGATCTACCACCCAAATAATACCTACTCTGTAGTGGTCCTGGGAGAGTCCGGACCATTGGAGAACAGCATGAAAGGGGGTTAAAGCATGCAACGTAACAGATGGACTACAGTCAGTAATTGTAGAACTACAAAGTGCTTCAATATGGTAAGTGGAGCTGATAAAATGGACAGTGAATGTAGAAACAAGGAGGTGGTTTTAATGTTATGGCTGATCAGTGTATAATTATGACTGAATACAGTTTAAACAATTGAGGATTAAGAGCCTTTTTCAGGGGACCAACAGTGGTGGTGATGCTTGAACCGGCAGCGTTATGATTACTAGTCCAGTATCTTAACCACTGAGCTACCACTGCCCACAGCATCTGAACGCATTTAGTAAAAAACAATAATAAACCACGTCTTTATTGACCTTGCTTTTTGCACAGGGGTATAGTCATGACTAAAGCAGAAACAGGGCCTTCCCCCAACTGTTGACGCAATATTAAAAGCATATGAGCTCTTTAAAATAAATGACTTTATGCACTTGTTGTCAACCGGTGTGGCAAAACATATCTCAATTATAAGACGGGGGGTGGGGGGTGTCCACATACACATTTCCGGCATTTAGCAGACGCTTTTATCCGAAGCGACTTACAGTACTGTGAAAGGATACAGTCTAACCAATTGAGGGTTAAGGGCTTTTGCTCAAAGGCCCAACAGTAGCAACATAGAAGTGATGGGGCTTGAACCAGTGACCTTTTGGTTACTAGTCCTGTACCTTAACTTCTAGGCTACAGTTGCCCTTGGCCATATAGTGTATTCCTACGTATTGATCTTGTTACAAGACAATAGATTGCTGTAAGTAGGGACTGACCTGCTGACCTAAAATGTGTCCTCTGATTCCCCTGTGGCCAGGATCTATGTGTAAGCATACTATAGGACAGCCACATTTGTTTTGGGCACCAATTTAAACAGAATTTGGTGTATAATGTATGAAGATCACCCCTCAGTCATGTAGTTCACATAAAATATGCATTCTCTGCCACTGTCACTTTGAAAAAGCCTGACAACTTCAAAATCTTCTAAAAAAAGAGAGAGGTATCCATGAATAGTAGTACATTGCTGTTTAATGCTAACAGATAAGGACATACAAATGTACTGAATGGACAAATGTTGTTTATTTATTCTTTTGAACAAAAAAGTGTTTATATAATTTAGTCACAGAAAAACAATACGTTTAGAAAGTTATTTAAATCCAGAGACATTATGCCAAATTCCAACCCCACAATCTGTTAAAATGTATCAGACCAGACAATGTATTTTCCAATCTTCAGCTGTCCAGGTTAGGTAAACCCCACTAGGTAAACCAGCCCTAATTTCCTGTTTTTGGCCAACATTAGCGTAAACCAACATGGTCATCTGCTGTTTAATGTGTTGTGCATCGCAAGATCCTTTTCTCTCTACCATGACTGTAAAAAGTTGAGTCACTGTGGCCTTGTGTCAGCTTAAACCAATCTGCCCATTTTTCTTTGACCTCTCTCATCAACGGTATTTTTTTTTTAACCTTCAGAACTTCCACTCACTGGATGTTTTTTTTTGTATTTGAGTAAACCTTAAAGACAACTGTCTCATTCTGATGTTCTGGTCTTATGAGACCATTAATTGAAGTTCTTGACATGTGACAGTATCATTTTATGTATTGCACTGCTGTCATATGACTAGCAGATTTTACTGGGTATGAACATGAATGGGGATACCAAACATATAAAAGTAGTAAACATTGTTGGGAACTGGGTCAAGCTTTGAGGGTTTTTGGGAGATTGGTGATGTAAATTGGATGTAAATTATTTTAATGATTTTTAGTACTGTTTATTTAGCAAATATAAGTAAGCAGTGTAAAAGCCCTGATATGTAGCCATGCCATGCCATGTCATGCCACAAGCAGCATAAAACTTCCCACAGACTGGGTGTACCCCCATGGCTGGCCTAAGCCTAATGAGAAGTTTTTTTTACACTATTGACCCACTCTGGTTAAGTATAGATGGAATTACTCTAATTATCCGTCCCACTCTAATACATCTTCAGATTAAGGTAAACCCCAAAACACCACTGCACCTTACCATAACTGGCAAGCACATTTACATTTATAGCATGGCTTGGGATTAGTAACTCAACCAGCTATTGGAGTCTACGGCCTGCTGAGAGGTTGAATGATACATACCGGTGTCATGAATGCACAAGGTCTAACCAGGCCTGAAACACAAAACTCAACACCTGTTCCAGACTCGAGGGGTTTACCGTGCTGACACACACCAATTGTGGTCCATCATGGACTGATTCGCACCAGGTGGTGACACTCTGCAGCTTGTGCACTCACTCTCTCATGATCCCAGCACAGGATGCACATAAGCCATGGCAGTAAATCCTTGCCACCACACACCTTGGCTTCAATTCCAGAGTATGAGGGAACACATGAGCCAAAGTTATCTAGCCAGGGTCTGGCCAAATTTAATCACGGCGATCCTGGCTCAGAACAGCCTTTTACCTATCGGTAAGGACTATTTTATCACTATTTTTGGATCACAGTTATGCTTTGTTTTCTTATTTTTACATAAAACATAACACATTAAAACATTATACATAAAACATAACAACAAGACAAAATCTTAATATAATATAAATTATTATAGTATTATATTACAACCCAAAATCAGACATTCACATTGACTTTTATTTGATTGCAGACAGGATGAACCTGAGATATTTCATGTTTTATCTGCTCAACTTCATTTCATTTATTAATAAACATCCATTCCTGCATTTCAGGCCTGCAACACATTCCAAATAAGTTGGGACAGTAAAGCATTTACCACTTTGTAATGTTGCCATTCCTTTTCACCACACTTAAAATACATTTTGTCACCAAGGATACCAAGTGATTTAGTGTTTCAGCTTTTATTTTGTCTCATTCATCCTGCAAAGACGTCTTAAGATGTGCAACAGTACGGGGTCGTCGTTGTCGCATTTTTTCATTTCAAAATTCTCCACACATTCTCTGTTGGGGACAGGTCAGGACTGCAGGCAGGCCAGTCCAGTACTCGTACCCTCTTCTTCCGCAGCCATGCCTTTGTAATGTGTGCAGCATGTGGTTTTGCATTGTCTTGTTGAAAAATGCATGGACGTCTCTGGAAAAGATGACGTCTTGAAGGCAGCATATGTTGCTCTAAGATCTCAATGTACATTTCTGCATTAATGCTGCCATCACATAAGTGTAAATGACCTTTGCCAAGGGCACTGACACAGCCCCATACCATGACAGTTCCTGGCTTTTGAACTTGTTGCTGATAACGGTCTGGATGGTCCTTTTCGTCTTTGGTCCGGAGCACATGGCGTCCATTTCTTTTTCAAAAAAGACCTGGAATGCTGATTCATCTGACCACAATACACGGTTCCACTGTGTGATGGTCCACCATAGATGCATTGGAGCCCAGAGAAGTCGACACCGCTTCTGGACATGGTTAACATAAGGCTTCTTTTTTGCACAGTAAAGTTTTAAGTGGCATTTGTGCATGTAACTCTGTATTGTAGTGCTTGACAAAGGTTTGCTAAAGTAATCCCTCACCCATGTGGTTATATCAGCTATTGTTGAGTGACGGTTCTTGATGCAGTGCCGTCTGAGGGATCGAAGCTTGCGTCTCAGGCCTTTACGCACTGAAATTCCTTCTGATTCCTTGAATGGTTTAATGATATTATGCACTGTAGAGGGAGAAATATGCAAATCTTTGAGGTACATTGTTTTTAAACATTTCAATCATTTTCTCACATGCTCCCACTGCCCTGTTTCACAAACTAGGTATGATTTCCTCCACAGATACATTTAATAGTGGTGGGAATATGCCAAAAATACTGAGCTTTAAATATAAGTTAAATGAAAGCTTTTCATTTTCTTTTATATCTTTTTAACTGACATTAGAAGGGACTCAGGGGCTCAGCGGTACTGTACTGTTTAGAGTTTGGGAACCACTAGTCTACTGTATTTCAAAACTCACAGTTGCACCCTTGAAGGAGTTTTATTTCTGTGAATATCTCATTAAACTGTTTATAAAGCCCACCAGTAAATATTCTCTTATTCCTTGGAAGTTGTTGAAAAAGCCTCTAAAATGCAGCGGGCTGTAATCAACACTGCCTGTTTTGGCTAGTGACTAATCTTTCCTTGGCTCTCCAAGCCAGCTATAAAACAACAAAGAACACTCCGACAACCGCAGAAACGAACCAAGCACTTGACAAGGGTGGAAAAACAAGCAAACAATCCGGCCCACAAGTGCAATGGTACGTTCCGCCACCCTGGCTGCTTGATGAAGTCTTGTGCTTACTCATTCCATCACAAGAACTTCACCTGAAGTGTAGGAGCCGGTCGTTATTTGACTCAGAGAGAGTACGGCTAGCACTCGGGTCTAGCAGTCTGTACATGACTGAATCACATTAAACAGATATAAGCTGCATAAGGACAAATGACACGAATCTTTTGTCAATTTGAAAATGAGCAGAGCCAGATGTGGACTTCAAAGGTGGTGTTTAGGTGGTGGTGAGAGCAAAACCTCTTTTTACAGATTCAGCTTCTTACCCAGCGAATGGTAGTGATAAAAATGCAAAAAATCAAAGACTACTATAAGGAAAAAAAGTGTGACCAAACATGCTCCACAAGCTTTAATGTGAAGCACCATTCTGGTAGAAGATACACTGATCAGCCATAACATTAAAACCACCTCCTTGTTTCTACACTCACCGTCCATTTATCAGCTCCACTTACCATATAGAAGCACTTTGTAATCCTACAATTACTGACTGTAGACCATTTGTTTCTCTACATATTTTTAGCCTGCTTTTACCCTGTTCTTCAATGGTCAGGACCCCCACAAGACCACCACAGAGTAGGTATTATTTAGATGCACTGCAGTGATAATGACATGGTGGTGGTGTGTTTGTGTGTGTTGTGCTGGTATGAGTGGATCAGTAAATACAGTGTCCACTCACTGTCCACTCTATTAGACACTCTACCTAGTTGGTCCACCTTGTAGATGTAAAGTCAGAGACGATCGCTCATCTATTGCTGCTGTTTGAGTTGGTCATCTTCTAGACCTTCATCAGTGGTCACAGGACGTTGCTCATGGGGTTGGCTGGATATTTTTGGTTGGTGGACTATTCTCAGTCCAGCAGTGACAGTGACTCCATCAGTATTGCTGTGTGTTATCCACTCATACCAGCACAACACACACTAACACACCACCACCATGTCAGTGTCACTGCAGTGCTGAGAATGATCCACCACCCAAATAATACCTGCTCTGTAGTGGTCCTGTGGGGGTCCTGACCATTGAAGAACAGCATGAAAGGGGGCAAACAAAGCATGCAGAGAAACAGATGGACTACAGTCAGTAATTGTAGAACTACAAAGTGCTCCTATATGGTAAGTGGAGCTGAATGATAAAATGGACAGTGAGTGTAGAAACAAGGAGGTAGTTTTAATGTTTTGGCTGATCAGTGTACATCATTTAGATTATAATTACGTCAATTTGAAGTTCAACCAAGGGTTAGTGTTTAACTGTAGCATGTTAGTCCACTTATTTATCCAGGTTTGTCACTGTAACCTGTCTGTACATGATCAGAGCTGAAAACCAAAGTCGGATGGCATTATGAAGTGTCTTATAAGGTCAGGAATCTATCAAAGTTTCACTTCTAAACACTGCAGCACAAAAACATGACTATAAAAAAACACACGGAACTGACGATAAAAGTGTAACCGTGTGCAGTTCTTGTTAATCAGAAATCTGCACTGTATTGCAAAAATGCACTTTCAGCTTCAGTGGGAAACTTCCTAAAAGTCACAAATATAGTAACCTTGTTCCAACCACAGAAGGAAAAAGACATGCGAGGTTAATAGACTGTAAATCAGAGGCGTAGCTACCAGGCAGGCAAGACAGACGATTGCTAAGTGCCATGAGCATTGACAAATCTTTAACCTAGTCAACTAAGTCTCCAGACATACCAAATTTTAACATGTGGGAGGACAAGCACAGTTTGAACCCATGAAATGAGTTACAGTCTATCAAGTAATCTGTCTAAATATTGGCAGGTATAATAAAGAAACCTTCCATTATTGATATGAACTGGGTGTGATCAAAGTAAGACTGAGATTTAATCTGGGAATAGTCCACCATTGTGGTTTATTTTGGAATTTAGCATGACATAATGTAAGTCAAATGCAAATTGAATGTCCATAAATTACCTTAGGGGACCAAATCAGATCCTAAACATACACATATAAGCCCGACAAGTTTAAGGAATGATGAAAAACTGATTTGGATCTGTCCTGATTGGTTAAAAGAGCAAGGGTGGGTTAAGGTTTGCCCATGTCCAACAGTTTGAAAACCATGTTTGAAAACCAAGGACTTCAGGAATAGTACCAACTACAATCCATAACATTATGACTTTTTACTCAGAGAATCCAGATAAATCTCCAAAACTGCAGCTCCTGTGGGGTGTTCTCGCTCTGCAGTGGTCAGTATCTATCAAAAGTGGTTCGAGGAAGGAACAGTGGTAAACCGGCGACAGGGTCATGGGCGACCAAGGCTCATTGGTGCATGTGGGGAGCGAAGGCTGGCCCGTGTGGTTTGATCCAACAGATGAGCCACTGTAGCTCAAATTGCTGAAGATGTTAATGCTGGTTCTGATAGAAAGGTGTCAGAATACACAGTGCATCACAGTTGCAGGGCTGTTTTGGCAGCAAAAGGGGGGCCAACACAATATAAGGAAGGTGGTCATAATGTTATGCCTGATCAGTGTATGCTTTCATTTAAACCTTTTAGGGACATTTCTTTATCTTCCAGCAAGATAAGCATCAGTGTCAAGCATCATTCTGCAACTGTTACAACGGTCTGGCTATGTATTGAGAGACTGCAGGTGCTAGCTTGGCCTGTCTTTAGATTTAGACATTATGATGTCCAGTACTCGAAACCAGAGACATTAATTTATTCATTCATTGTTTTACAACCACTTTATCCTGGTCTGGGTCACGGTGGGTGCAAGTCACTGGGTGAAAGGTAGCAAACACACACACTCACAACTAGAGCAATTTTGCATCTCCAATTAACCTGACTGCATGTCTTTGGACTGTGGGAGGAAACCAAAGCACCCGAAGGAAACCCACATGGACAGAGGAAGAACATGCAAATTCCGTACAGAAAGGACCTGGATCTCTCCACCTAGGAATCAAACCCATGTTTTGAGAGAGTGCAGGTGCTAGCTTGGCCTGTCTGTAGTCCACACCTGTCTCCCATTAAAACATGCAGAGCATTATGAAGTGCAATATACAAAAACAGAAACAAGAATCAAGAACAACATTTATTCATTCATAGTTTTACAACATCTTTATCCTGGTCTAGGTTGCAGTGGGTGCAATTCACTGGGTGAAAGGTAGGAAACACCCTGGTCAGGTTGCCACTCCATCACAGGGCAAACACACACACACCCAGGGCAATTTTGCATCTCCAGTTAACATGACTGCATGTCTTTGGACTGTAGGAGGAAACCCACGTGGATGCAGGGAGCACAAACTCCACAGAAAGGACCCAGATTTCTCCACCTGAGAATCGAACCTAGGACCTTCTTGCTGTGAGGCGACAGTGCTACCCCCTGAGCCATCATTAAAAAAAAAAAAATATTATTTTAAATTATTAAATTATTAATTTATTAAATTATTAATAATAAATATAAAATGTTTATATTAAATTATTATTTTATAAATATTATTATTGCTATAAATGTATTTTTTATAATTAATTTCTAACATAACAATAATAAAGTGTGGAAAAATGTTTTATTTATGCAAGGTTTACAAGAGTCGTCTACATATTTTACATACACGATGTTTTGCAGGTTGGTGAACAAACATCATGATCAACACACACAGTGAGGCCTTCATTCTAATCAAGTGGACCCAGAATAATGAGTCAAGTCACCATCAGGCTGAAAGAGAGACAGGCTGTCAGCTAAAGAGGAAAATTTTGCGACATAGCGGTCAGGGATGCTTCCTCGGGCTTGTCACAACTGGCCTAAGGTTTACCGATAAAGCAGTCCGGATGTTCGGGTGTCATGACAGGCCTGACAAAGACAAGGAACTTAACGTTGGACCGTGACAGTATGCCACAGGAAATCTGCTTCCTTTAGATGTTCACTAAAGGCCTGGGTGCACCAGGACAGCTCTTCTACACCAACAGGTATATTTACATGGAACATTGTTAACAACTGGATGAAGCACGATGGCTCAGATGCTGGTATAATAGTGATGGTCCTCTTGCTCAGATAGCATATGTACGGAAACAGGTAAGGAAATATTCTGTGAACAGTGCTGCACTGCGCTACACACATCTCCTAATCGTTCTCAGGAAACAGGACAGCTAATCTGGAGAAGGAAACTGAGAGGTGAGGCCTGATGGGCTGGAGAGGGAAGTCGACAGGATGTGACTGGCCTCTGATTACTGTACACACTCCTGTCAGAGCCGTCAGCACTTCCTCTGCTCCCCTGTGCGAGGGCAAGTGCTGTGTCGATGCTGTATATGGCAAGGTACGAAGGTCATTATCAGAGGCTTGTTTAAGACGGAAGCACGTTCAAAGTGTGATATACAAACAAAGTGGGCCGCATCGGCAGAGCATGAGAGCGGTGGAATTGGGACAGACGGTTTGACCACAAAACCTCCGTATTGCGCCAAGTTGTTGCTGAAGTGGTTTTAGACTTGTAGAAAGGTTGTGAATATGAAATGATAGCTTAAAAATTAAACAGGCCATTTGATAGATCAAGCTCTTGTAAGCCAGTTTTATCTGGCCAGATGTACACTTGCATAGAGGGTTCATATTTCTGGATTTGAATTTGATAAGGTACACATAGGGTCACTATAGAAGACTCCCATACACAGTACTATGCCAGTGTGAAAAAGCTGGGTGATTATTTGCAGGACTAGCCATTAGAATAATTATTTATACACATATACTGGTGCTGGTCATAAAATTAGAATATCATGAAAAAGTTTATTTATTTCTGTAATTCCATTCAAAAAGTGAAACTTGTATATTATATTCATTCATTACACACAGACTGATATATTTCAAATGTTTATTTCTTTTAATGTTGATGATTATAACTGACAACTAATGAAAACCCCAAATTCAGTATCTCAGAAAATTAGAATATTGTGACAAGGTACAATATTGAAGACACCTGGTGCCACACTAATCAGCTAATTAACTCAAAACACCTGCAAAGGCCTTTATATGGTCTCTCAGTCTAGTTCTGTAGGCTACACAATCATGGGGAAGACTGCTGACTTGACAGTTGTCCAAAAGACGACCATTGACACCTTGCACAAGGAGAGCAAGACACAAAAGGTCATTGCTAAAGAGGCTGGCTGTTCACAGAGCTCTGTGTCCAAGCACATTAATAGAGAGGCGAAGGGAAGGAAAAGATGTGGTAGAAAAAAGTGTACAAGCAATAGGGATAACCGCACCCTGGAGAGGATTGTGAAACAAAACCCATTCAAAAATGTGGGGGAGATTCACAAAGAGTGGACTGCAGCTGGAGTCAGTGCTTCAAGAACCACCACGCACAGACGTACGCAAGACATGGGTTTCAGCTGTCGCATTCCTTGTGTCAAGCCACTCTTGAACAAGAGACAGCGTCAGAAGCGTCTCGCCTGGGCTAAAGACAAAAAGGACTGCTGAGTGGTCCAAAGTTATGTTCTCTGATGAAAGTACATTTTGCATTACCTTTGGAAATCAAGGTCCCAGAGTCTGGAGGAAGAGAGGAGAGGCACAGAATCCACGTTGCTTGAGGTCCAGTGTAAAGTTTCCACAGTCAGTGATGGTTTGGAGTGCCATGTCATCTGCTGGTGTTGGTCCACTGTGTTTTCTGAGGTCCAAGGTCAACACAGCCGTCTACCAGGAAGTTTTTGAGCACTTCATGCTTCCTGCTGCTGACCAGCTTTATGGAGATGCAGATTTCATTTTCCATCAGGACTTGGCACCTGCACACCGTGCCAAAGCTACCAGTACCTGGTTTAAGGACCATGGTATCCCTGTTCTTAATTGGCCAGCAAACTCGCCTGACCTTAACCCCATAGAAAATCTATGGGGTATTGTGAAGAGGAAGATGCGATACGCCAGACCCAACAATTCAGAAGAGCTGAAGGCCACTATCAGAGCAACCTGGGCTCTCATAACACCTGAGCAGTGCCACAGACTGATGGACTCCATGCCACGCCGCATTGCTGCAGTAATCCAGGCAAAAGGAGCCCCAACTAAGTATTGAGTGCTGTACATGCTCATACTTTTCATCTTCATACTTTTCAGTTGGCCAACATTTCTAAAAATCCTTTTTTGTATTGGTCTTAAGTAATATTCTAATTTTCTGAGATACTGAATTTGGGGTTTTCATTAGTTGTCAGTTATAATCATCAACATTAAAATAAATAAACATTTGAAATATATCAGTCTGTGTGTAATGAATGAATATAATATACAAGTTTCACTTTTTGAATGGAATTACTGAAATAAATCAACTTTTTCATGATATTCTAATTTTATGACCAGCACCAGTATAGTTTAATACTGACTCTCACGTTTTTAACACATAGTGAATTTGAAAACAGCTACTCATAATGTACAACCAAATCAGAAAAGGTTGGGACAGTATGAAAAATGCAAATAAAATTAAAATGCAGAGTTCCTTACATTTACTTTGACTTTTATTTGATTGCAGACAGTTTGAACCCAAGGTATTTCATGTTTATCTGCTCAACTTCATTTCATTTGTTAATTTACCTCCATTCCTGCATTTCAGGCCTGCAACACATTCCGAAAAAATGTTGTGACGGGGTCAACAGGTGATTGTAATCATGGTTTGGTACATAAGCAGCATCCAGGAAAGGCTGAGTCTTTGATGAGCAACGATGATCAGAGGATCTCCAGTTTGTCAAAAAATGTGTGAGAAAATTATTGAATTAATGTACAGTGTATCACAAAAGTGAGTACACCCCTCACATTTCTGCAGATATTTAAGTATATCTTTTCATGGGACAACACTGACAAAATGACACTTTGACACAATGAAAAGTAGTCTGTGTGCAGCTTATATAACAGTGTAAATTTATTCTTCCCTCAAAATAACTCAATATACAGCCATTAATGTCTAAACCACCGGCAACAAAAGTGAGTACACCCCTAAGAGACTACACCCCTAAATGTCCAAATTGAGCACTGCTTGTCATTTTCCCTCCAAAATGTCATGTGATTTGTTAGTGTTACTAGGTCTCAGGTGTGCATAGGGAGCAGGTGTGTTCAATTTAGTAGTACAGCTCTCACACTCTCTCATACTGGTCACTGAAAGTTCCAACATGGCACCTCATGGCAAAGAACTCTCTGAGGATCTTAAAAGACGAATTGTTGCGCTACATGAAGATGGCCAAGGCTACGAGAAGATTGCCAACACCCTGAAACTGAGCTGCAGCACAGTGGCCAAGATCATCCAGCGTTTTAAAAGAGCAGGGTCCACTCAGAACAGACCTCGCGTTGGTCGTCCAAAGAAGCTGAGTGCACGTGCTCAGCGTCACATCCAACTGCTGTCTTTGAAAGATAGGCGCAGGAGTGCTGTCAGCATTGCTGCAGAGATTGAAAAGGTGGGGGGTCAGCCTGTCAGTGCTCAGACCATACGCCGCACACTACATCAAATTGGTCTGCATGGCTGTCACCCCAGAAAGAAGCCTCTTCTGAAGTCTCTACACAAGAAAGCCCGCAAACAGTTTGCTGAAGACATGTCAACAAAGGACATGGATTACTGGAACCATGTCCTATGGTCTGATGAGACCAAGATTAATTTGTTTGGTTCAGATGGTCTCAAGCATGTGTGGCGGCAATCAGGTGAGGAGTACAAAGATAAGTGTGTCATGCCTACAGTCAAGCATGGTGGTGGGAATGCCATGGTCTGGGGCTGCATGAGTGCAGCAGGTGTTGGGGAGTTACATTTCATTGAGGGACACATGAACTCCAATAAGTACTGTGAAATACTGAAGCAGAGCATGATCCCCTCCCTCCGGAAAATGGGTCGCAGGGCAGTGTTCCAGCATGATAATGACCCCAAACACACCTCTAAGACGACCACTGCTTTATTGAAGAGGCTGAGGGTAAAGGTGATGGACTGGCCAAGCATGTCTCCAGACCTAAACCCAATAGAACATCTTTGGGGCATCCTCAAGCGGAAGGTGGAGGAGTGCAAAGTCTCGAATATCCGCCAGCTCCGTGATGTCGTCATGGAGGAGTGGAAAAGCATTCCAGTGGCAACCTGTGAAGCTCTGGTAAAGTCCATGCCCAGGAGAGTTAAGGCAGTTCTGGGAAATAATGGTGGCCACACAAAATATTGACACTTCAGGAACTTTCACTAAGGGGTGTACTCACTTTTGTTGCCGGTGGTTTAGACATTAATGGCTGTATATTGAGTTATTTTGAGGGAAGAATAAATTTACACTGTTATATAAGCTGCACACAGACTACTTTTCATTGTGTCAAAGTGTCATTTTGTCAGTGTTGTCCCATGAAAAGATATACTTAAATATCTGCAGAAATGTGAGGGGTGTACTCACTTTTGTGATACACTGTACCTCAAAGAGAGATTGGAAGGGATTTGCATATTTCTCCCTCTACAGTGCATAATGTCAATAAACTATACAAGGAATCGGGAGGAATTTTAGTGCGTAAAGGCCAAGGACGCAAGCTTAAGCTGAACGCCTGTGATCTTTGATCCCTCAGATGGCACTGCATCAAGAACCGCCACTCAACAATAGCTGATATAACCACATGGGTGAGGGATTACTTTGGCAAACCTTTGTCAAGCACAACAATACAGAGTTACATGCACAAATGCCACTTAAAACTTTAATGTGCAAAAAAGAAGCCTTATATTAACCAAGTCCAGAAGCGGCGTCGACTTCTCTGGGCTCTGAGGCATCTAGGATGGACCATCACACAGTGGGAACATGTATTGTGGTCAGATAAATCAGCATTCCAGGTCTGTTTTGAAAAAAATAAACGCTGTATGCTCCGGACCAAAGACTAAAAGAACCATCCAGAGTGTTGTCAGCAACAAGTCCAAAAGCCAGGGTCTGTCATGGTATGGTGTTGTGTCAGTGCCCTTGGCAAAGGTCATTTACACTTCTGTGATGGCAGCATTAATGCAGAAAAGTACATTGAGATCTTAGAGCAACATGTGCTGCCTTCAAAACGTCATCTTTTCCAGGGATGTCCATGCATTTTTCAACAAGACAATGCAAAACCACATGCTGCACACATTACAAAGGCATGGCGGTGGAAGAAGGTGTACGGGTACTGGACTGGCCTGCCTGCAGTGCTGACCTGTCCCTAATAGAGAATGTGTGTTTGCAGGAAGAATGGGACAAAATAAAAGCTGAAACACTAAATCACTTGGTATCCTCGGTGCCAAAACATCTTGGCAACCTTACAAAGTGGTAGATGCTTTACTGTCCCAACTTTTTTTTGGAATGTGTTGCAGGTCTGAAATGCAGGAATGGAGGTTTATTAATAAATGAAATAAAGTTGACCAAACAAAACATGAAATATCTCAGGTTCATCCTGTCTGCAATGAATTTTACTATAGAAAGAGGAGGTAGATTTCAAGTCCAAGATGTTCACAGTCACAATGAGAAAAAAAAATCAGCATGAGTTGATTTAACTCTCGCACCTAGAAGTGTTTAAACAAACCAGACTGACACGCCGAATAGAGGATGTTCATGCTATCGAACTAGACACAGTACTGGCAAGAGAGAGGAAGTGAATGAGGAAGGGTGATGGCCAGAGGGGGGGATTAGACATACCTGTGAGAAGCTGTCAGGTAGATTTAGCAGCAGAGATGATAAGTGAAGGAGCAAGTAGGAGGAGGAGAAGAGCAATAAATGGACTTTTCACAGCGCTGTCGGGCAGCTGCAGAAATAAGGTGCTATTTCTAACACAACATCAGGTTAGTCTGTCACGGACAAGTACGGCTGATTTAAACACCGTGTCATATCAGGGACGAGGAGCCAGATAAAGTGAGAGAGAGAGAGGCCTAAAAATGTGGAAAAAATATTATGAGGTAGGCTGCAAAAATACAGAATGTATTATATTTTTTTTCAAGTTAACTTCCAAGAGTCCGAAAGCTGCTGATTGGTTCATAATTATTCATTATATCATTTATTTGCTGTCTGTTTTACCACTGCTTTATCCTATTCAGGGTCTGGGTGGGTCTGTTTCACAGGGTGAAAGGTTTTTAAGTAATCATTTTCTTAATTGAAGGCAAAATGATATCTAACAACAAACTAGCCCCAATAAAAAAGTGAACAAGTCCTCTACAGGAGACGAAGTTTAACATGCCAGCTAATTTTATTAACCTTCTAGGACTGTCTCTCCTAGGAAGTTCCAAAGTTGTTGCAAGGAGTTCATGATGAATAGCCAAGGATTCAACAATTTTACTGTTTCTACATGAAGACATTATCACACCAGAGATCAAAGGCACATACACTGATCAGCACTGTCCATTTTATCAGCTCCACTTACCATATAGGAGCACTTTGTAGTTCTACAATTACTGACTGTAGTCCATCTATTTCACTGCATGCTTTGTTAGCCTGCTTTCATGCTGGACCACTACAGAGTAAGTATTATTTGGGTGGTGGGTCAGTACTGCAGTGACACTGACATGGTGGTGGTGTGTTAGTGTGTTGTGCTGGTTCGAGTGGATAAGACACAGCAGCTCTGATAGAGTTTTTAAACACCTCACTGTCACTGCTGGACTGAGAATAATCCACCAACCAAAAATATCCAGCCAACAGCGCCCTGTGGGCAGCGTCCTGTGACCACTGATGAAGGTCTAGAAGATGACCAACTAACTTAACATCTACAAGGTGGACCAACTAGGTAGGAGTGTCTAACAGAGTAGACAGTGAGTGGACACGGTATTTTAAAACTCCATTGTGTTTAGTTTAGGTTAGCATTTAGCGTTTAGCTCAGAGCATTTGTTAGTGTGTCTTGTCTTGTGTGAACACCTGTCTTGTGTAATCTTGTCTTGTCTTTTGTTATCATTAAACGTTTTGTTAAATATCATCTACTCTGCGTGTGCCAGCCCTTCTTGTCTTGTCCTAGCCCATATCGTTACAGGCAACAGCTTATAAATTATGTAACATAATACAAACCCTACTGATTATCTTCACTGTATTTTTTAAATGAATATTAAAGTTACACTGTTTTGATAAGCAGGTGAATTGGCAACAGGTGAGGGAGTCATGATTGCTATAAAATGAGAATCCACCAAAGGATCAGTCTGTACAAGCAATAATGGGTCATTATTACTGTGTGTTCTTTAGGAAAGAATTGCAAATAATTGAGATTTTTATCATCTACTGTACATATCATTAAAATAAGAAATCCAAAGAAATCTGGGGCAGTGGTAGAAGTACTTGTCTAGTAATCAGTAGATATCCAGTTTAAGCTCCACCACCACCAAGGGGCCACTGTTGGGCACCTGAGCAAGGCTGTTAACCCTCAGTTGCTCAAATTGTATTCAGTTATAATTGTGAGTTGCTTTGGATAAAGGTGTCTGATAAATGATGTAAATGCAATAATCAGGTTAACTAATCCAAGTCATGTTTTTTGGAGGGCAGTGATAGCTCAGTGGTTAAAGTACTGGACTAGTAATCAAAAGGTTGCTGGTTCAAGCCCTACCACTGCCAGGTTGCCACTGTTGGTCTCCTGTGCAAGGCCCTTAACCCTCAATTGCTCCGATGTATTTAGTCAGAATTGTGAGATGACATCCACTAATGCCATAAATGTAGGTCTCAGTCTAAATGTGGGTGACCTTTTAGCTCTCAGATGGCATAACATTTGCCCAGGAAACCATTTCCACTTAACACAGTCCACCGCTGCATCAAGAAATAATGCAACCTGAAAGAATGCATTTGCTTGGCTCGACTGCCTGAAGTCCATATCTGCCTCCTATTGAAATTCTTTCCATCCATCCATCCATCCATCTATGCCTGGCTGCATGTATTTGGACTGTGGGAGGAAACCAGAGCACCCAGAGGAAACCCACGCAGACACGGGGAGAACATGCAAACTCCGCACAGAAAGGACCCGGACCTTTTTGCTGTGAGGCGACAGTGCTACCCACTTAGCCACCATGCCAACCCTCCTATTGAAATTGTATGGGGCATCAAACAGAGGCATTTAAGTTGAGCAACTAGTTTCTGTATGAAGAAAAAATACAACATTTCTTATTCTCAGTTTACAAAAGCAGTTAGCTCTTGGCAGTAGGGCAAAGATATAATTGGAATGGGATGCTCTGGAATAGTACCACACTGCCAGTTCAGGGTCTCCACAAGGCTTTTGGAAAACCTCTGCTACAATTCTTTATGCCTGAGTCACTGTCAAGTTTCACCCCAGGAATTTCTAGAAATTCTGTGGCAAAATCAGATGTTTTTATACTTGTTTAGGCTTCTATGTGACTATGCCTCAAATATTTTAACTCACCAACCACTTTATCTTTTTTAAGGTCATATAGGGTCTGGGTCCACCTAAAAACACCAGCGCACTTGGGTCATCAATCCCAGTGCAACCATAACCTTAACCACTTTATTTAGAGAAGCCAGTAAATGTTTTGCAGGATTTTTGGAGGTGTGAAGAAATGAGTACCATGTGGAAACATCTAACAGAGGCCTGTCATGTTGACCAAAAATGTTTTGGTCATTTTTTACTAGGTGGTTTATATGCTGCTTCGGACATAGATATACTAACACTACATACAGAAACCAGGAACTAGGGGGGGGACTACAGTACCTTGAGACATGGACACAGGGAGAACGTGTTTTTAGAGAGTGGCTGGAAGCGAGGACCCATGTTGTGTGCCACTGCGATGTCTGTTTTGTTTTATGCAGTTTTATTGCACCCTGGTTAATTGTGAAACTTTAAAAAGAAACATGTGACCATGTGATCCTTGTTGATTTGGCCTCCAAATTCCACAGATCTCAATCCAATCGAGCATCTGTGGGATGTGCTGGACATACAAGTCTGATCCTTGGAGGCCCCACCTCAAAACTTACAGGAGTTGCTAACATCTTAGTGCCAGATACCACAGAACACCTTCATGGGTCCAGTGGAGTCCATGCCTTGACGGGTCAGGGCTGTTTTGGCAGCAACACAATATTAGGAAGGTGGTCATAATGTTATGCCAGATCAGTGTACATCTATAAATAAAATTCTATTTCAGTGACTAATTAGGATTGTTTACTGGTTTCTATTTAAGAGCTAATGGTTTTCGTTTAGTGTCCACTACACTGATGTTTTTATAAGGTAATAGAATATAAAGGAAATATGTGTGCATGGATAGCATCACAGCTGTAATCTGGTCACGCAGGTCATCAACTAAACAATGAAATGTCTGAACTGACACAGAGGTGGTACAGTGAGTAATGTGGTTGGCATCTAAAGTGTCTGAACTACAGTGAGACATGCTACAAAGAAAAAACCCACAAAAAATACAAATTATTTATTTATTAGGATTTTAACGTCATGTTTTACGCACCTTGGTTACATTAATGACAGAAACAGTAGTTACTCATTACACAAGATTCATCAGTTCACAAGTTTAATGTCAATTACAGTCATGGACAATTTTGTGTCTCTAATTCACCTCACTTGCACGTCTTTGGGCTGTGGGAGGAAACCCATGCAGACACGGGAGAACATGCAAACTGCAAACTTCTTGCTGTGAGGCGACAGAACTATCCACTGAGCCACCGTGTTGCCCAAAATAGGGATTTAAATAAAATTATTATTGATAGTAGTTATCAGATAGAGTAGATACAGTTATTATTGATTGTAGTTGTGAATGTTACACTGGTGTTTATTGTACTGTAGGTGTTGTTGGTCTATCAGTGTATTGTCCATTTCAGCTCAGCGTAATATTGGATGAAGGGCAACTGGTTCAGAATTTACCCTACCAATAGGGCTGGCTCTATACCACTTTTTAATGTCCGATACTGATACCAATAGTGCAAATTGAGTATCGGCCAATATCAATCCGATACCGTCATTTCTCCTCTCAAACAACTAAGCAGTCTCAATGCACCATGGTTAAACTAGCTATCTAAATAACAATGCTCAGACTGTGAAACAAATATTCTAAAGGAATAAATACAGAACCTACATCACACTTATGCAAAACTGCTGTTTTTATTTTCACTTTTACACACAGAACATTTAGCAGCATTTTTGGTATCACTTACGTTCATGCTGTTGTTCACATGACGCATCTCGCTTTACGGCGTGTCGTCCAAAGTGTCTACAATTGGAAGATGTGGATGTCAATCAAACGCGATGGACCAATTAGAATAGAGTTGAGAAGTTCTGTCACGTTTATTTACATTATTAAAAACCAAAGCACGCTTATTAAAAAACCCTGCTGGATTTTGAAGAGGACATCTGTGGCTAAACGGGAAACGGTGTAGTTTGTTCTATTTCATAACACTAATGGGTTAATCGTTGAGGATGTGAGATATCTCCAAGCTGGGACAAGAGGTTTTCTTTATCTCAGGTGAGCGATTTATCATTTATAAAGTGATTTTCATTGTGTTTAAACAGTGTTTTTAGATGTGGCAGTAGTAGCTGATTCTTTTAATGATAAAAGTTTAAGTAGATCGGTGTGTTTTAAATTCTGAATGGCTGTTGCAGATGAGCTGTAGATCGGTGGCACATGTTAATGATGTCATCAAGATGCACTTTGTTACATCAGTTGCCGAGTGAGATGGCAATAAACGACACTCTCTTGGAATGTATCTTTGTGTGTTATTTGCTTCGTGTATTTTTGCTTCGTGTGTTATTTGGCCTTATTTACATTGTGTTATTTACATTAAGCAACAGTATCGGATCGGATTACACGTTTTTTTCCTTCTGATATCTGATCCAGTGATTTGGGCCAATATCAGACCGATATCGGTACAGAGTATCGGATCGGTGCCAGTCCTACCTATGAATAATACTTTCTTCTTCAGAGTCTGACTGAACTAGACCTGAACGACTAGAGCTGAACAGTTCATACTGTCCAATCCATCCATTAGTAATGGTTATACTGTTTTTTTTAATTACCAACCACATGTCACTGGAGTGCTCCAGGTATGGTGAAACCAAATCTGATTGTTTGTAAAACCAAAAGACTTCTAAATTGCTTACACCTACTAGCTGTGTATCTTGAATTGTATCAACAAGCACTCAACAACAAACTGTGTAGCATCTGGTCTTGAAGACACACCAACAATGTAAGGCTCACATATGGTTAAGGAAGTGATTATGTGATTATAATTGTAATATTAGATATTCATGTTCGTACTTTTCAGCAGAATAAATATTAAAACTGGGTTGTTCTGATATTACTGTTAGTGTTATCAATATTTATGGGTGTTTTCCTGGAAGTGTCTACTTCCTTATCTACTCAATAGCGAATCCATCAGAAGTCTCTAGTTTCATTCTTTTCTGCACTAGTTATAATCAGGGATGTATTAATAACATGTCTTTGAATGAGTAGTACTAACAATTGCATTCATTAATAAAAAGCACACATACCTACATCATCACTTCATCTTAGTCTTTAGCACCTACTGTGGAAAGGGCACCATAGCAGGGCATTCAAGGATTTCAAGAGATAGGAAGAAATTTAGATACCCAGAAATAACCTTCAATTGCTCAAACTGTATTTAGTCATTATTGTAAGTTGCTTTGGATAAAAGTGTATGCTAAATGCTGCACATGTAAATGCAATGATCAGATTAACTAATTCAAGTCATGCTTTTCTTTAAAGGTTAGTGGTAGCTCAGTGGTTAAGGTTCTAGACTAATAATCAGAAGGGCATTGGGCATTCCTGGGCAACCCACATGAACATGGAAGAACATGCTCAACCAATCGCAATAGGTGAACAGAGTTAAAGACTGAACACAAAGCTCTCGAGATGAACAGCACCAACACTACCCGTATATATACACCGATCAGGCATAACATCATGACCACCTTTCTAATATTGTGTTGGTCCCCATTTTGCTGCCAAAACAGCCCTGACCCATCGTGGCATGGACTCTACTAGACCCCTGAAGGTGTGCTGTGGTATCTGGCTCCAAGATGGCTCCAGATCCTTTAACTCCTGTAAGTTGCGAGGTGGGGCCTCCATGGATCGGACTTGTTTGTCCAGCACATCCCACAGATGCTCAATTGGAATGAAATCGGAGGAATTTGGAGGCAAAGTCACCACCTCAAACTCGTTGTTGTGCTCCTCAAACCATTCCTTTGTGGCAGGGTGCATTATCCTGCTGAAAGAGGCCACAGCCATCAGGGAATACAGTTTCCATGAAAGGATGTACATGGTCTGCAGCAATGCTTAGGTAGGTGGTACGTGTCAAAGTAACATCCACATGGATGGCAGGACCCAAGGTTTCCCAGCAGAACATTGCCCAAAACATCAAGCATCACTGTATACTGAAGTGCCAGAAAAACCGGTACACCAGTCTAATACTTGGTAGGTCCCCCAATGGGCATAGGACTTTAGAAATATAAGGTTGCATGGACTCCACAAGATAGCGGAAATATTCTGTAGGCAACCAATGCCATACTTCCTGTTGTATTCCGAGGTGTAGGATTTCTGTGATCCACAGCACACTGCATGACATCCTAGATGTGTAGATAACATTGTGATCTGGTGACTTTGGTGGGAATGGCAAAACCCCAAACTCAGATGAGTGTTCCTCTAACCATAATTTGCCGTGTGAACAGGTGTAACTCTCAAGAAAGGAGGCACACATAGCATTCACCTGTCAGAGACGTTTGTAGTCGTACCAGGGGACGCATGAAATACCAGCTAACCCAGACATTACAGTCCCCTGTTGTACCAGTTTTTCTGGCACTTCAGTATACAGTATACTACACTGACCAGCCATAACATTAAAACCACCTCCTTGTTTCTACACTCACTGTCCATTTTATCAGCTCCACTTATTATATAGAAGCACTTTGTAGTTCTACAATTACTGACTGTAGTCCATCTGTTTCTCTGCATGCTTTGTTAGCCCCCTTTCATGCTGTTCTTCAATGGTCAGGACTCTCCCAGGACCACTACAGAGTAGGTATCATTTGGGTGGTGGATCATTCTCAGCACTGCAGTGACACTGACATGGTGGTGGTGTGTTAGTGTGTGTTGTGCTGGTATGAGTGGATAAGACACAGCAGCGCTGATGGAGTTTATAAACACCTCACTGTCACTGCTGGACTGAGAATAGTTCACCAACCAAAAATACCCAGCCAACAGCACCCTGTGGGCGGCGTCTTGTGACCACTGATGAAGGTCTAGAAGATGACCAACTCAAACAGCAGCAATAGATGATCGATCGTCTCTGACTTTACATCTACAAGGTGGACCAACTAGGTAGGAGTGTCTAATAGAGTGAACAGTGAGTGGACATGGTATTTAAAAACTCCAGCAGCGCTGCTGTGTCTTATCCACTCATACCAGCACAACACACACTAACACACCACCACCCTGGAAGTGTCACTGCAGTGATGAGAATGATTCACCACCTAAATAATACCTGCTCTGTGGTGGTCCTGACCATTGAAGAACAGGGTGAAAAAGTATGTAGAGAAATACACTGTAAGCCCGGATAAGTTCAATCTACCTAAAAAATTTGAGGAAACCGGTTGCCTTAAAAAAGTTAAGTAATGTATAATGAAAACTTGAGTTAGCATAACTTAAAACATTAAGTTATTACACCTAAAAGGCAAGTTGATTAAACTTTATTTTTTTGGTTATACCAACTGCTTTTCCCAATAATTCTACTTATTATCTTGAGCTCAATGGACAAAATTATTGATTTCTTCTTACTTTTTATGTTAATTACGTTTTAAATATCAATGAGAAATGTTTATAGAAAAACAGACAGAATAATAAAGTTATTTTTCTTTATTTCACTTCAGAAGTATTTACTTAAAATACAATATGTCAAGAAAACATCTTAAAAACTGTACAAACTGTATATAAAGTTCTGATAAAACACAAACAGCTCTTCACAGTAACCATGAACCTGTACTCAGTTTCACACAGTAAGGTGATTTCTTAATGTTTTGCTGCAGCTCTCTAAAACAAAACAAAGAAATAAGAAACAGAAGTATTAATATCAACATTAATACCATTCATTTCAGGATTAAAATAAAGCAAGCCAGCACACTCTTTGCTTCGTATGAAGGCTAGCATGCTAGCATGTTGCCTAAACACAGCAAATAAAGCAGCGCTGTTTGATTATTTATTTAGTGTCAACATTAAGATCATTTATTTTAAACAAAATTGATAAGTAAAGTACAACACTTACCAAAATTGGACGGAAGATGAAAAAGTCCCATCTGACTGGTGTACATGCTACTCAAAAATAGCATAATGAGTAAGAAAATGTTTGTCCATTTAGTTTAACAAAGGTTCCACTTCACAAAAGACAAGTTTACTTTTGCAAAAAGCCTTAAATGAAAAGTAAAAAGTAATTTGCAACAGGTTACAAAAGTTAAAACAAATGGCTACCCAAACACAAGAAAATCATTTTTGCCTGATTCACCAACAGCAAGCTGAAAAAAGGCGGACTTACACGTAAATGATGGGCGTTTTTCTGTTTAATTACCTTAAATTAACTTTTTTAAGTTAATCTGATAGAAACTTATTTTTTTTTGTTTAGTAAACTTAAATCTTTTAGCACATTTAAATGTGTACTCAAATGAGTACATTGTACTCTGCATTTTTTAGTATAGCAAAAAAACTTAAATAATTTATGTAAGTTGTACTAAAAATGTTTGATTAGATATAAAGTCCGGGCTTACAGTGTAGATGGACTACAGTCAGTAATTGTAGAACTACAAAGTGCTTCTATATGGTAAGTGGAGCTGATAAAATGGACAGTGAGTGTAGAAACAAGGAGGTGGTTTTAATGTTATGGCTGATCAGTGTATATACAATACACTACACACCCTCTTAGCAATGGGTGTGGCTAAAACACCTGAACTTAATAATTATAAGGTTATAAGGGGTGGCCACATACCTTTAGCCATATATCGTATAAAGCATGTATCATATGATTTATTTTTCATTTGACTTCTGAAGGTTCCTCAGCTTTCACAGGTGGGATTGTGAAGTGAAAATGATCCACACAGAACCCACACAGAAATGTAAAAAATCACTCAGCAACTTATGCAGGGCCTGCTGGTGGCCTTCCAGAGTGCGACTTTCATTACAGACTATCCCAGGTCAGGTGTTCCGTCTGAACTGCAGAACCCCACCGACGAAGCCAAAGTAAACCTGAGCTGAAACGGGAAAGAGCCAGGACAGCTACAGTGGGAGGCGAGGGAGGACCGACGAGGCCTTGCATGGCTGTTTTTCCAGATCTGTATTCTTTACCTAATATTGTTTATCTTTAAAGAGACGCCTTTACCTTGGGGAGTCTTCAAACCTCCCGCCCAAGTGTAGGGTTATTGTGTTAGCACCCAGCTGGAAGCTCCTGCTACTTCTTTCAGCAGTTTCAGCTATAAATGTGTTTTTGCAACTTTATTTTTCATCTGCAGTGACCAGGTTATTCTGGAAACAGCACCTCACACTTATTCTTTTAAACCATGTGTATAGAAATATGGGCATTTTTCAATATTTTCCCCTGTCATTAAAAATAAATAAATAAATAAAAATCTGAATTGCACCAGAATGCATTTACACCCCATGCCAGCCCAAAAGGTGGCGATGATACATTTTTATATTTAATGTAAAACACCTCAAGTGAATCCACGTGCCATGCCCACCTCTCTGGGAGCACATGCTTAAAGTTAAAGTTTTTTTTTAGTGTCAAGCCAATGCCCTCTTCTTGGGATTGGTCCACTGCTTATTATCCACAGCTGCACCTCGTCTCAGGTAATATGCTCATTGCATTTAAGAGTACAGGTTCTTCTTGTTTAGTAATATAGTCCTGTCTTATGTTGTCTAGTTCATGTGATGTTAGCTTAGCTTAGGGTTTAGGTTCATGTTTCATGTGTTTAGCATTTAGCTTAATAGTTAGCATAGGTTGTGTGTTATTGTGTCATGTACCTTGTCTTGTCTTTTGTTATTATTAAACACAGTGTTAAATATAACAGTGTCTTTTACATTAGCCCATTCGTTACATCAAGAGGAACGTTATGAGCACATCCCAGCTATCTAATGTTCTGTCCAGACACTCTCTTAGTACTTAAGAACCAGCAAAGACCATGCTCTAGTTGACCCTGTGATGTCATGCAAAACAAAGAGAATATACCATATATATAACTGGAGCCCATTATTTAACTTCTGACCCTGAAACTGGGAGACACCATTGTGCCATGCGTCAACTGTTGCTCATCACAGTTCTTGTGAACTTTTACTTCATAACTTGGTGAAACAGACCGTCTGCTTTCAACACCTTAGTCTTCTGTTTTCCATTTTACATGTTTCTTTATTGAATATAATAAGAACTATTGGGTCATTTATTAAATTATTTACCCTTTGCAACTACACTGTTGAGTCACATTATTATGACCATTTCATACTTTCGATGGCTGCAGCGAGTAGCTCATGAAGGAAGTCACGTTTCGTGAGCTGGCTTGGTGAGTATATAAGGTGTGGAAGGCACTCTTAACCGATTTGGGTATTAATCCATCCCTGCAGATCATGTACACCCAAACATGCTTGTTGTCTTCCCTGGGATCTTCCAACAAGACAATGTGACATGTCACACAGCTAGAAATGTCCAACATTGGTTGGAAGAGCATGAACAAGACTTCTGGGTATTATCCTGGCCCCTTAATTCCCATGACTTGAACCCAATTGAGCTTCTGTGGGACCACCTTAGTCGTCGTGTTTGCTCTGTGGATCCTCCCCCACGCACCCTCCAGAAGCAATGGGATGCACTGCAGTCAGCATGGCTCCAGATACCTGTGACAACCTACCGGAAGCTTATTTAGCCACTCCTGGCCCATTACTCTGGATATTAGCTGGTGGTCATTATAATGTGACTCGACAGTGTACACTGTCATGGTTAGGTCTTAAAGCAAGAACGCACCAGTACTCATTCATACCTAGGGACAATTATTATAGATGCTAATGCACCTACTGATGCAGAAAGACACGACTTGAGCATGTAGCCACTGATGCACCTCTACTTTCACATCATCATCACATGAAAATCTTCTTCCCCTTAAGGCTTCTTTGAGTGTCCAAAAAAGGTGGAAATCAGATGGCGCTCAATCCGGACTATAAGCTCTCTCTCAGTCTCTCAGACACGACCAATTACTACTCCTCCCACCCTCAGCGTTTCCAACCAAAATATAAAAGTGTGGAAACTTTTTGAAGATCTCTTGTATAAACATAGCCTGAGCAGCACAGCAGTCCAATATACCAGTCTTGCCAGGCACTCAACAGACACAATGAGCCATGTTTTAAGTAAGGGACATTGACACTTTTATTTTTTAATTAACATAACGTTAGATAAATGTCATCATTGTTCATTCATTCATTCATTGTCTGTTTTACCACCTTTTAATTCTATTTAGGGTTGTGGTGGGTCCAATACACCTGGGCAAAAGGTAGAAAACACTACAGACAGGTCGCCAGTCCATCACAGGGCAAACACACACTCACACTTACTGAATGTCTTTGGACTGTGGGAGGAAACTGGAGCTCTAGGGAGGAAACCCACACATACACTCCTCACAGAAAGGACCCGGACTGCTCCACCTGGGAAGCAAACCCATTGTTGTTTAACCCTATAGTAATATTGTCATTCATTTCATTCACTAACAGAGTTTACCTCAGACATTATTTGGATTCTACGAATGTATTTCAGCACTGCAGTGACTCTGACATGGTGATGGTGTGTTAGTGTGTGTTGTGCTGGTATGAGTGGATAAGACACAGCAGCACTGATGGAGTTTTTAAACACCTCACTGTCACTGCTGGACTGAGATTAGTCCACCAACCAAAAATATATCCAGCCAACAGCACCCCATGGGTAGTGTTCTATAACCACTGATGAAGGTCTAGAAGATGACCAACTCAAACAGCAGCAATAGATGAGCGATCGTCTCTGACTTTACATCTACAAGGTGGTCTAATAGAGTGGACAGTGAGTGGACACGGTAGTTAAAAACTCCAGCAGCGCTTCTGTTTCTGATCCACTCATACCAGCACAACACACACTAACACACCACCATCATGTCTGTCACTGCAGTGCTGAGAATGATCCACCACCTAAATAATGCCTTCTCTGTGGTGGTCCTGTGGGGGTCCTGACCATTGAAGAACAGGGTGAAAGCAGTCTAAAACAGTATGTAGAGGAATAGATGGACTGCAGTCAGTAATTGTAGAGCTACAAAGTGCTTCTCTATGGTAAGTGGAGCTGAGTGTAGAAACTAGGTGGTTTTAATGTTATGGCTGATCGGTGTATATGAACAATACTGTATCTAAACGCAAAAAAAGGAAACAATACGTTGATTGTACGTGTTCATCCTGATTTGTTCTTTTGTTGGACCTGTAGGCGTAACCTGGTGTATTTCCTAACCTAGTCACAATGCTTTTGTTTCCTCAAATGTCTATGGAGACACTACTAAGTAATTTTACTCCTCTAAAAGGAGAAGTAAAAAAGAAACCTTCGTTTCCAGAGAGTTGGCATGTGAGGTGGAGGTTGGTTGAAAAGAGAACACGGGGGAGGAATGGTGGGGCGCAGCAGCTTGTCGAATGATGGTGGTTTTCGTTGGCTGCTGGGATCAAAAAAAGTGAGCTAGTCTAGTAAGGGGGCTCAGAGGTGCCAGGTTGCTGGGACAACAAATCAAAGCCAGCTACATCTGCCTCGTTCCTCAGCTCTTATGGCCTGAGATTTCAGCTGAAGAGGGAGAGTCCGGACTCTGTTCAGCACACGGTTTCTTGTTATAACAGATGACGTTCATGGCCACCACTTTGGTATTTTGCTCTGCTTATCTGTTGAAAAAGGTAGAGGCTTTAAAGTTATGACCAAACGTGTTTGGCTTGTTCCTGAACCCCCCTCTGGTACAGTGGATACAGTGACCGATTTGAGATAGTGGGAAGGGTTATTTTGTTATTCTACTCTTCTGTAGGAGACGCCATCACCACTGGTGGTTAATATTCCAGCTCTGCAAGTGAGGTCGTAATTTTGTATTATATTTATGATTAGGTCAGAAGGAGACAAAAGAGTGGAAGAGGAATGAAATGTGAGATGTTATAGAAGAAGCACTATAAAGATAGAATAGAATATATTATACTAGATAGATTATACTAGAAGATACTATAGAAGAATTTAACCTGTAGCATTTAGCTCAAGATCAGCTTAGATCAGGATTCACTGTGGCCAAGAACTTTAGATCTACAAACCCTGTTTCCGGAAAAGTTGGAACAGTTTGTAAAATGCAGAATCTGCAGAATGTACAACCCCAAATCATTCCAAAACAAGCTGGGACAGTAAAGCATTTACCACTTTGTAATGTTGCCATTCCTTTACAACACTTAAAAGACGTTTTGGCACAGAGGACACCAAGTGATTTAGTGTTTCAGCTTTTATTTTGACATCTGACCACAATACACGTTTCCACTGTGTGATGGTCCATCCTAGATTCCTTCCGAGCCCAGAGAAGTCGACGCTGCTTTTGGACATGGTTAACATAAGACTTCTTTTTGCACAGTAAAGTTTTAAGTGGTATTTGTGCATGTATCTCTGTATTGTAGTGCTTGACAAAGGTTTGCCAAAGTAATCCCTCACCCATGTGGTTATATCAGCTATTGTTGAGTGGTGGTTCTTGATGCAGTGCTGTCTGCGGGAATGAAGATCACAGGTGTTCAGTTTAAGCTTGCACCCTTGGCCTTTACGCACTGAAATTCCTCTCGATACTTTGAATAGTTTAATGATATTATGCACTGTAGAGGGAGACTTACTGTATTGTACAAAATGTCCCAACTTTTCTGCTGTCCCAAATTTGTACTATACTTTAGTTCTACATTACTTTTCTGGGGTTTGTACTATCAAGGGCCATAAACTGTTGTAAAAGTGGTCAGAATGTTGTGTGACACAGATTTGTTTAAGCTCATTCCGATTGCACTTTAAATCTGAGAATCCCTCCCTAAAGAGGAAGAAAGAGGCTTCCCTAAATTTGGTGCAGAACACTTACCAAAACATCTGCATCTTTGAAACTTCAACTGGGTGTAAGTACTGTGAGGGCCACAGCCCATGATTTACACAATTTTTATACTCATTAAGCAGTTTGGTAAACCCTTATGTCCTGTGGATGGATGTACTGCCATCCTGGACAGAAGACCAGTCCTGTCAGCATAGAAATATTATAGTTTTCAGTGACCCTTACCCCTTTGAGTAAGTATGTGGATTCAAACCAAGCCAGCACCACCCCAACAGCAGCTACCAGATTTACTAGATTCTATTGCTGTAGAGCACATATGCTGACTATTAGCTGCAAATAATAATGGTTTGTTACTTCAGTGGTCATAAGTTTAAGGACACCAAACAGCTGTACACAAGCTGAATGGTTCATGACTGTATGCCTAGCGAGAAAATCTGGTAGCTGCTGTTAGAAGGATTTTGCTTGTTTGGTTTGGGTCCACATACTTACTTAAAGGGGTAAGGGTCACTGCAAACTATTTCTATGCTGATAGAACTGGTCTTCTGTCTAGGATGGCTTTACATCCATCCACAGGACACACCAATAGCTGCAAGGTAAAACAGGAATCTGTTCTTGCTAATCATTTCATTCACAGCAAGCACCTTGTCATCAGGCATCATTAAGTAACTCATGATTCCATTCAGGCATTACAAGGCAACTCCTCTTGTCTGAATCGTCCCTTAATTTGGAGAACGCTAGCCAACACGTTTACAAAATCTATGTGTCCTGTGGACGGACGTAAAGCCATACTAGACAGAAGACCAGTTCTATCAGCAAAGAAAAAGTTTGCAGTGACCCTTACCCCTTTGAGTAAGTATGTGGACCCAAACCAAACCAGCAAAATCCTCCTAACAGTAGCTACCAGATTTACTCACTACGCATACAGACATGAACCATTCTGTTGGTGTAGACCGCACATCAACATGTACCATTAAGCTCAGTGACTGATAATTAGCTACAAATAGTTGCATCAGTGGTCATAAGTTTAAAAACACCAAACATTTTTATATTAGCTTCAAGGTAAACCAGGAATCTGTCCTCTCTCATCATTCCAATCACAGCAAGCATCTTGCCGTCAGGCATAAAGTAACTCATGATTCCATTCAGGCGTTACAAGGCAACTCCTCTTGTCTGTTTGATTTCCTTTCGAAAAACACAGCGACAGCATGTCTAACTGGTCCCAGATCTACAGCAACGAATCACATCAAAAGCCTGGCCTGACAGTAATGGTCCAGCTATTTCCCCTCACTCAAAGAGAGCACATTTTAAGCAACAATTATGGCTGTGAAAACTCACCACTCACTGAGGCGCCTTGACTTGGTGCCAGGGCTGCCCTTTCTATCTGGAAAGGCTGCATTAAACCAGGAGCCTATGTTCATGGTAACCAAGCCCAAGCAGTTGGGAAAGGGAAACTATTACTGTTGTTTTCTTTTGTCAAGATGAAAGCGATAAAGAAGGAAGTAGTCCTCATAAATCCTTTGTTTCATAGGTGTTTTTTGGTGGCCGGCACTGAGAAGAATCTTTAATCTTGACCAAAGGAAACTTTCATCTTTTTATGTTGGTCATATAGAGAGAAAGGATAACAAGGCATTTAAAAAAAAGGGAAAAAATATTCAAAAGAATGGCTGATTAAAATAACAGGAAATGAAATGGACAAGTGCAGTGTGCAAATTTCTTACCCTATGACTAACTTTGTTCCTCTCTTCTAATTTAGGATCCAAATCGGGGTCACAGGAAATAAACACACATTATAAGTGGGCGTCCAGTCTTTCCTACCATCGTATGTCTAATTTTTGTTTTGCTATTAATTTATAGATTTTAATAGTGTAAAACTAAGTCCAGATAGATACAAATCATGTAACTGTTGATTTTCAGTATCGTTTAGTTTCAACACTGTGGGTCGGGTGTGGCTTGTGTTGTTTGGGTCCACATACTTCCTTAAAGGGGTAAGGGTCACTGCAAACTATTTCTATGCTGATAGAACTGGTCTTCTGTCTAGGATGGCTTTACATCCATCCACAGGACACACCAATAGCTGCAAGGTAAAACAGGAATCTGTTCTTGCTAATCATTTCATTCACAGCAAGCACCTTGTCATCAGGCATCATTAAGTAACTCATGATTCCATTCAGGCATTACAAGGCAACTCCTCTTGTCTGAATCGTCCCTTAATTTGGAGAACGCTAGCCAACACATGTTTAAAAAATCTATGTGTCCTGTGGATGGACGTAAAGCCATCCTAGACAGAAGACCAGTTCTATCAGCAAAGAAAAAGTTTGCAGTGACCCTTACCCCTTTGAGTAAGTATGTGGACCCAAACCAAACCAGCAAAATCCTCCTAACAGTAGCTACCAGATTTACTCACTACGCATACAGACATGAACCATTCTGTTGGTGTAGACCGCACATCAACATGTACCATTTCGTTTAGTTTCAACACTGTGGGTCGGGTGTGGCTTGTTCAAACTGAAACTTTAAAATCACCTTGTTAACATGTTCATACTTTGATGCTGAAATGTGCCCCAGTTTACACTGTATAACCACTGCATTGTCCTTATTTGGATGTCCTCGTTTCCCTTTGCACTCGTTTCCCTAGTGATCTCTACTGTTGCATGACTTTCTTGCTGTATGTGAAGTGCAGCAAGCTAGCACACCTATTCTCCAACAAATCTACATCTGTACATCAGCCAGGGGCAATTCCTTACGGGCGCACGGTGGCTCGGTGGGTAGCACTGTCGCCTTACAGCAAGAAGGTCCTGGGTTTGATCCCCAGGTGGGGCGGTCCGGGTCCTTTCTGTGTGAAGTTTGCATGTTCTCCCCGTGTCTGCGTGGGTTTCCTCCGGGAGCTCCAGTTTCCTCCCACAGTCCAAAGACATGCAAGTGAGGTGAATTGGAGATACAAAATTGTCCATGACTGTGTTTGATATAACCTTGTGAACTGATGAATCTTGTGTAATGAGTAACTACCGTTCCTGTCATGAATGTAACCAAAGTGTAAAACATGACGTTAAAATCCTAATAAAACAAAGAACAAAGAAACAAACAATTCCCGACAGATCAGCAAGAAGGTGGCTTATCCCAAATATGGCCAATTGTGTCCGTTTAGCACCAGGCCTAAGTGGTATGGTCAAGACTTGACATTAATGGTTAGCTTATTTTACTGCAGCAGAGATGGGGAGTCCGAGTCTGAGTCGCACGTAAGTCGCACACACAGCGACTTCAGACTCCACTCGGACTCGTTTCAAATGACTTGTGGACAACAAAAGTCAGCAACATTATTTACATGTGACAATTTTATATATATATATATATATATATATATATATATATATATATATATATATATACAGTGTATCACAAAAGTGAGTACACCCCTCACATTTCTGCAGATATTTAGGTATATCTTTTAATGGGACAACACTGACAAAATGACACTTGGACACAATGAAAAGTAGTCTGTGTGCAGCTTATATAACAGTGTAAATTTATTCTTCCCTCAAAATAACTCAATATACAGCCATTAATGTCTAAACCACCGGCAACAAAAGTGAGTACACCCCTTAGTAAAAGTTCCTGAAGTGTCAATATTTTGTGTGGCCACCATCATTGTGTCAAAGTGTCATTTTGTCAGTGTTGTCCCATGAAAAGATATACTTAAATATCTGCAGAAATGTGAGGGGTGTACTCACTTTTGTGATACACTGTATATATATATATATATATATATACAGTATATACATATATATATATATATACTGTATATACAGTGGGGGAAATAAGTATTTGATCCCCTGCTGATTTTGTAAGTTTACCCCCTTACAAAGACTTGAACAGTCTATAATTTTTATGGAAGGTTTATTTTAACAGAGAGAGACAGAATATCAACAAAAAATCCAGAAAAAAAACATTAAATAAAAGTTATAAATTTATTTGTATTTAAATAAGGGAAATAAGTATTTGATCCCCTACCAACCAGCAAAAATTCTGACCCCCACAGACCGGTTATGTGCCCATGAGGCACACAAATTAGTCCTGTCCCTGTATAAAAGACTCCTGTCACAGAATCAGTTTCTTCCGTTCAAATCTCTCGACCACCATGGGCAAGACCAAAGAGCTATCAAAGGACGTCAGGGACAAGATTGTAGACCTGCACAAGGCTGGAATGGGCTACAAGACCATCAGCAAGAAGCTTGGTGAGAAAAAGACCACTGTTGGTGCGATAATTCGAAAATGGAAGAAATACAAGATCACAGTCAATCACCCTCGCTCTGGAGCTCCATGCAAGATCTCACCTGGTGGGGTAAGAATGATTCTGAGAAAGGTGAGGTCAGTCCAGAATTACACGGGAGGAGCTTGTCAATGATCTCAAGGGAGCTGGGAGCACAGTCACCAAGAAAACCATTAGTAACACACTTCGCCGTAATGGATTGAGATCCTGCAGTGCCCGCAAAGTCCCTTTGCTCAAGAAGGCTCATGTACAGGCCCGTCTGAAGTTTGCCAATGAACACCTGAATGATTCAGAGAAAGCTTGGGAGAATGTGATATGGTCAGATGAGACCAAAATTGAGCTCTTTGGCATCAACTCCACTCGCCGTGTTTGGAGGCAGAGAAATGCCCAGTGGGGATGGTGTTCTTGGGGTCATATCCAGCATTTATCTGCTCCCAGCTCCCTTGAGATCATTGACAAGCTCCTCCCGTGTAATTCTGGACTGACCTCACCTTCATCTTGCATGGAGCTCCAGAGTGAGGGTGATTGACTGTGATCTTGTATTTCTTCCATTTTCGAATGATCGCACCAACAGTGGTCTCTTTCTCACCAAGCTTCTTGCTGATGGTCTTGTAGCCCATTCCAGCCTTGTGCAGGTCTACAATCTTTTCCCTGACGTCCTTTGATAGCTCTTTGGTCTTGCCTATGGTGGTCGAGATATTTGAACGGAAGAAACTGATTCTGTGACAGGAGTCTTTTATACAGGGACAGGACTAATTTGTGTGCCTTTTGTGCACATAACCGGTCTGTGGGGGTCAGAATTCTTGCTGGTTGGTCGGGGATCAAATACTTATTTCCCTTAATTAAATACAAATTAATTTATAACTTTTATTTAATGTTTTAATGTTTTTTAATGTTTTTGTTGATATTCTGTCTCTCTCTGTTAAAATAAACCTTCCATAAAAATTATAGACTGTTCAAGTCTTTGTAAGGGGGTAAACTTACAAAATCAGCAGGGGATCAAATACTTATTTCCCCCACTATATATATATATATATAAAATTGTGATCATGTCATTTTCTGCTCTCTAATAACACTCCGGCCGTCTTAACCCGCAACGCACGCAATGGGAAATGTTCCAGCCAGCTTCCGGCATAGTGATGAATCGTCGCTCCCTACTTAAAATGGTGGAATACCCTACGTAGTGCACTTCACAGTAACAGATAATGTGAATGTAATGCTCCTACAGAATTGGCGCTAATGATTTTAAGAACCGCTTTCTGATTTTAATTTTTAGTAAGAAATGCTGTTATTTGCATGTATTTAGTTTGCAGCGTCCACACAGATGATGTGTCAATGAAACGCTTGATTGGCTTTCTAACGAGATCGTGTTTTATTTCACAACCGGGTAAAGTTTGAAGGTTTTTAATTAGAAGCACATTTACAAAATAACAGATTCTATTCCTAATGGAACACACGGTTACAAAACGTCAGTTTAAGCCTTTAACTGGTACCTATAAAAGTAAAGGCACTAAGTAAAACAGCAAAATACAGTCGCTAATCTGTTGTTGTTTTTATCTGAACTTACATATTATTTGTTTATTTCTACACTGCGTTTCCAATATATGTTTTGTGTATATTATATTGACTCGTGACTTGACTCGGACTTTAGCCTAAAGACTCGTGACTTGACTCAGACTCTAGCCTAAAGACTCGTGACTCGACTCGGACTCCTGCTTTGTGACTTGTGAACATCTCTGCAATGCAGTGCCATTTGAACACTGGAACTTTCATCTGCATCCTTAAAAAGACACATTTTGTGAAACCAATCAAGATTCAAGAAACATTTTTCTCTAGGTAAGTAGTTATCAAAACATGGTATAAACTCTACTAGTGGTACTCTAGTTGAATGATTTCTGTATCTACAAAAATTATAATAATAATAATAATTTTTTCACCTGCGCAAGGCGAGTTCATATACGGATCAGCTTTGTGTACGGAGAGCCACACCCTGATCTACGCATTATCCCTCGACTCTGTGCAGGCGCCATCAATCAGCCAGCAGAGGTCATAATTTCATCAGTTATGAGGAATCCCTGTCTGGCTTCCCACCCTGTATGAACAACAGCCAATTGTTGTTCATGTAGGCGCCCTGCCCAGCCGGATGGCAGAGCTGAGTTTCAAACCGACAAGTTCAAAATAGTTGGTGTGCTAGCGTGTTTTTACCGCTGCGGCACCTGAGCACCATGTATCTACAAAATAAAAAGTAGTCATTTCAAATCTATATACATCTTTGATCAGTAACAGACAGACCGCATGAAAGCGGTTTTTTTATTTTAATATTAATATTATTATTATTTTAGTTATTATTATTATTATAGTTTTTATTATTATTATTATTATTATTATAGTTATTATGATTATAGTTATTATTATTATTATTATAGTTATTATTATTATTATTATTATTATTATTATAGTTATTATTATTATTATAGTTATTATTATTATTATTATTATTATTGTAGTTATTATTATTATTATTATTATTATTATTATTATTATTATTATTATGGGCTGCACTGTGGCTCAATGTGTAGCACTGTCGCTGCACAGCAAAAAAGTCCTGGGTTCGATTCCCAGGTGGAGTGGTCCAGGTCCTTTCTGTGTGCAGTTTGCATGTTCTCCCTGTGTCTGTGTGGGTTTCCTCCAGGAGCTCTAGTTTTTTTCCCACAGTCCAAAGACATGCAACAGTAGCTCAGCAGTTAAGGTACTAGACTAGTAATCGTAAACTTGCTGGTTTAAGCCTTAACATTACCAGGTTGCCACTGTTAGGCCCTCATTCGCTCGAATTCAGTCATAATTATAATTCACTGTGGATAAAAGCATCTGCTAAATGACGCAAATGTAAATGTAACATTTAAATATTTGGGTCTTTGTCCTGTGATGAACTGGCGACCTGTCTGGGATTTCCTGCCTTTCATCTGATGAATCAGACCCACCTCGAACCTAAGATAAGATAAGATAAAGATGATAAAATAGACAATGAATGATTGAGTGAATAATAATAATAATAAGCATAATAATACTATTAATATATATACAGTATAAAGGTAAATACCGTTCTAACCAGGCTAAAGGTAAAAATCTTACATACTCATACTCATGATAGTACACAAGTATAGGATATATTTTTGGGCACCCTGGCATTAAAAAAAAAAAAAGACCACGATCCTCAAGAGACTCACCTACATTTACATTTTTAGCAGACGCCTTTAATTATTCAAAGCGACTTAAAATTGTGACCGCATACATTGCAAACAGTTGATGAATAATGGCCTTGCTCTAGGGCCCAACAGTGGCAACCTGTCAGATGTGGGGCTGAACCAACCAGCAACCTTGAGATTACTAGCCCTTTACTTTAACTGCTGAGCTCCCACTGCCTCTATCCAAAGCGGCTTGCATTATAGTTACAGTATACAGTCTGAGCCATTGAAGGTTAAGGGCCACATTCAAGGGCCCAACAGCAGCAACCTGGCAGTGGTGGGGCTGAACCAGCAACCTTGAGACTAGCCCTGTAACTTAATTGCTGAGCTACCACTGCCTTTATCCAAAGTGGCATTACAGTTACAGTTTACAGTCTGACCAATTGCTCAACCTTTTGATTACTAGTCCAATACCTTAACCACTAGGCTACGGCTTGCACTTATTTCTGTGTGTGTGTGTGTGTGTAAGAGTCCTTATTTGAACCTGTTTTTGTTTAATCAGGAGTTTTGCCTAAAAAGTCTAAGAGCGACTGTACAGGATCACTGAGATCATACTTATTGACACTGCTCTAGTGAACGGTGGTATACGATGGGCACGAGTAGTGAAGTAATCCAGTTCTTATTATGTAACCACCAAATCAATACTACCAAAAAATCCCAGATTGACTTTGATTGTATTTGGCCTGACACTAAACAAACCATTAGGTCATTTCACATGAAGTCACTACGGTTGGTACAAATCAAACACCAGCAAGAAAAGGAACATGACAGGTTTTTTTAAATTGCAGGCCCTGTGAAGGAATAAACAACCAAAGCAAAAAAAGCAAGCCTTATTCACTACAAAATTCAATTTCTTACATTTTATTCACACGTCTCCACAAGAAACTCAGCACAGCAGTTCATTTCATGACCAAAATGTATTGCATTAAACAAAACCATGAAGATAAAAAGATTTGCTGCTGTTGCAGATTAAGAAATGCAGAATTTTTAAGTGTCCAATGAATGCAATTTGTGTCAAGGCACCAAACCCATGGTCCATATGATAATAATAACAATAACAATAATAATAATAATTGTTGTTGTTGTTTGTTTTTGTTATACTACTACTACTACTACTAATAATAATAATAATAATAACAGTAATAATAACAATAATAATGATAATAGTAATGATAATAATAATAATAATGATAATAATAATAATAATAATAATAATAACTGATGTTGTTTTTGTTATACTACTACTACTACTACTACTACTACTACTACTACTACTACTAATAATAATAATAATAATAGTAATGATAATAACAATAATAATAACAATATTAACAGTAATAATAATAATAATAATAATAATAATAATAATTGTTTTTGTTATAATAATAATAAATGTTGTTGTTTTTGTTTTAATAATAATAATGGTGATATAAGCATTATTATTATTATTATTATTATTATTATGTAAAAAATTCGTTCTCTGGTTTAGTTTATTTTTAATTTCTATTTTGTATAATTTTTTTTACATTTATTTAGCAATTTCTATTTAGCAATTTCCTATAACCTTTTTTTTACAATTATTATTAGCATAACTGTGCCCTTGTGCCCATATAGTGCCCATATTGACATAGTTTGGTGTAGCACAGAGCCCTAACATAAACTTTTTTAAACGTTGGGATAAAATAAAATGCTGATGGCAACCCAAGAATTATTAAGTTGTTACAGCATGGCCGTATTAACACCAAGACAAATGTACAGACAAGACAAGGAAGACTGTTATCGCCACAAAGGTAGTGTGGGTGTTGACAATTTCCAATTCCATATAACCTTTTTTATGATTATTATCCACATGACTGTATCCCTGTGTCCATTATGTGCTCATATCAACATAGTTTGGTATAGGAAAACTCCTGTGTCCGGCACAAAGCCCTAACAAAGTTTTTTTAAACGTTGGGATAAATTGAAATGCTGATGGCAACCCAAGACCATTACAGCATGGCCGTATCAAGACCAAGACGAATGTAAAAATCATACAGACAAGACAAGGTAGACTGTTATAGCCACAAGGGGAATGTGGGTGTTGACTTTTTTACCATATTGCCATATTGCTTATTTACCATGTTGCCATATACTGACTGTAGCCCAACAGTGCTGCACCTGTATGTATAGCTTATAGAATAATCAATGAATGTAGGTACCAGACAGCTGTACCTAATAAAATG
The DNA here is from genome assembly GCF_030014385.1 of Trichomycterus rosablanca. NCBI lineage: Eukaryota > Metazoa > Chordata > Actinopteri > Siluriformes > Trichomycteridae > Trichomycterus > Trichomycterus rosablanca. The sequence goes on from NC_085999.1 coordinate 25,982,976, forward strand.
CTTAGTGCAAAATGTGCAGCAAAATGTCTCCACAGACTTTATGGTCGACTTTGCTGACCCGTACAAGTAAACGTAGCTCGAATTATCAGGTTTCATCTAAGACATTTTACAGTTATACATTGCATTGCAGGAGCTCTTAACAGGACGTTGCTACATAGGTGACCGCATGTAAAAGTGGACGACAGCAGGTTGTGTGTTCTCAGGTGTGGTTTGTGCAAAACAGGAACTAGACTGAAGCACAACAGCCATGATGCTACCTTCTGAGAAGCAGCAAAGTCTTCTTAAGCAATGACGTATGTATATAAGAAGAGGCTTCTTGTATTTACAGTACAATCTGCAGCTAGCTTAATGTGATTACAATATGCATTTAAGCAAAACACTTCTTTTAGTAAAGGGAAATCACAGAAATGACAAATTACTGGTGTCCTAATTTAGTCCTATCCTAAACATACGAGGGATCTTCAAAAAGTTTCCACACTTTTATATTTTGGTTGGAGGGTGGGAGGAGTAGTAATTGGTCATGTCTGAGAGACTGAGAGAGAGCTTTAAGGGGAAGAAGATTTTCATGTGATGATGATGTGAAAGCAGCGATGCTGCTCGCTTAACCAAATCAGCCCATTCCAAAACAATTTCTATTAGTCCTGCATTAATGATACGAATAATAATTCATAGATTAGCTGTAAACCAAGTGGTTATTGGACTGGTGTAATCCATAATCCAGCTTGACTAAAGTTCTCAGAGAAGTCCCCAGCCATTACAATTTCCTAATTCCTTCCTAAATGTTTCATACACATAGCTAAGCTGTCAATTCTGTCAGTCAGAATAGGTGCTACACTGGGGTGTGTGTAAGGTGAAAACCAACCATGTTTAGCGGTTAAGCTAAAGCTAGAGACATGCTGAACCCCAGCTTGATCTCTGCCACAAGACTGAACCAAGATCCACCAGGATCAAGTCTTGGATATATTTAAGGTTCATACCCAACATGGTTTAGATTCTCGCATGTATTTAGTCTAATAATGAGTCTCGTGTGAAACTGCAACACTGTCAGGATGCTAGGATGTTTATTTAGCCTGTGAGTTTGGAAGTACATATAGACCTGATGTCTTTGAATTATACTAAACTGATTTCTGCTACACTGGTAGTTATTCTGTAGACTAAAACAGTGCTGAGCATACAAACTTGACAACAATGCCCACCAAAATGTTATGACTAATTAACACAAGTAAATATAATTGACAATATGTTTTACCACTATGGCTCAGACGTTTGGACTGAAATATTCTAAAAGTCACTGAGATATAAAAGTTTGAAGATGCTTATTAAGTATGGAAGCGAAAAATCATCCTGGCACTCACGTTCATTTTTAACTCTTGGGAAGTGATTTAACCGTAATAAAAATGCAAAGCACATCTAACCCGAGCTAATTAACCAGCCGCTATGAATCAACTACGATGGCAAAGCCTTTATGCTTCTCCACTGCAAACCCCTTTGTTCCAACTAAAATGAGCTTATTCAAATATGAATATGAAAGAAACTATTCCCTTTAGTGGTTGTTGATGCTGAGAAATGAGTTGCTGATTGTAGCAATGGTCACACCAGCAGTGTCAGTTAAATAGTATTTAATAAAAGCAGTTGAAGTAAAAACTGGTCTCTTAAATTTAAATTACACTTACATTTATAGCATATAGCAATCTTGACCAAATACAAAACAAATACAAGAAATTGAGGGTTAAGGACCTTGCTCAGGGGCCCAACAGTAGCAAGTTGGCAGTGGTCCCCTAGTGGGCCCCAGCCCCCTAGTTGAGAAACACTAAATATGACATCATTATTTTTCTTTCTTCAAGTTTCTGTTTAGAAAAGGTCAGAGTTCAAAATGCTTTATACTGTATATAGAAAGACTTGGACGATGGAAATTTACCAAAGCATCACAACTCCATATTAAGGTGTCCACATACTTTAGGCAAAATAGCATATATCTAGTCAAGTCAAGTCAAATTTATTTGTATAGTGCTTTTTACAATGAACATTGTCTCTTTCAGGACAGAATCCAGGACCAACAGACCAAAAACCCCTGTTGAGCAAGCAGAGGGCGACAGTGGCAAGGAAAAACTTCCTTAAAAATACAGGAAGAAACCTTGAGAGAAACCAGACTCAGCAGGGACCCCATCGTCCTTGGGTGGCCTGAAGGATAATTTGAATAAATAGGATTTACACAAATCATACATACACAAAATTTAATTAAACTAAAAGTTATAACTAGTAAAAAATAATTGTAGTTCTTCATTATTTGTCTGTGATAAAGTCCATAGTGAGTTCTTAACATTTTTGGTGCAAACAAGCCAGGTATCCATCACATCTAGCAGGAGCAGCATTGTTGGCACAGCAGTCTCGACGTGCAGTCTTTAACCTTGGGGTAAAATAACAGAAAATGTAGTTAAAATGTGAAATCCTTTTGCAGAGAGTAGCTTTAGACTCCGGCACCTCTAATTATTACAGCATAACTAAAAGGCAGAGCGAGCAGGTAACACAGTCATGAAGGCTTTCACAGGACATCAGCGCCCACCTCCCCCACCGTCATCAAACCTGAGTGATCGGACAAGAGAGGCAGAACGACAGAGATCCCTGATCACCACAAGTTTCTATGACCAAGAACCCCCAAGCTTTGTGCCTTTGTCTATATTTGGTTTGGGCAGCTCTGGTCCTAGAGGTCAGAAATCAGGCGCAGTCAGAAGCCAACACGCAGCGCCAGCAATCCACTTAGTAACCTACAGTTGAAGGATGTGCTGGTAATGTGCGAGTGGTAGCTCAGTGGTTAAGGTACTGGACTAGTAAACAGAAGGTTGCCGGTTCAAGCCCCGCCACCACCAAGTTGCCACTGTTGGGTCCCTGAGCAAGGCCCTTCACCCTCAATTGCTCATCGTGTTCAGCTCATTGTGTAAGTCGCTTTGGATAAAAGCGTCTGCTAAATGCTGAAAATTTAAATGTAATGTCCTAGTACCAGATACCACAGGACTCCTTCCATCTCTTGGTTGGTCAGAGCTGTCATATTGGGCAGGTTGTCCTAATGTTTTGGCTCATAAGTGAATTACATTCATTATAATGTTTAAATACTGAATAAATACATTTAAATTTAGCAACCTGCTGACGAACATGATAGCACCAGACTGCCCAGACCCCAGACATATCTAGGTGTTCAAGGGAAATAAAAATAAAAAGCCCACAAAAACGTAAATAAACTTAATTTAATATTGAATGAAAAACAAAAAAATAATCTAACAATCAAAGCTAATCTATAAAAAGTACATTTTAATAAAAGTGGACTGACCAGCACCTTGAAACAACATCTACAGTGTGTTACTACATGACCACACATGACAACCATTAACAAACAACTCTCTCTCTCAAATCATATTAGTGACAGGTGCTACATTACACGTCTTGCTCCTGCCAAACATGAAAGCCCTCATGTGTTTAGGGGCCGTGATTCGGGTGAGTAAGCGACTGAGCGAGGCAGAGGAAATTAGCTGACTTAAACTGCGGTAAAGGTGACCTGGGCAACATGAGCAATGACAGTTTTATGGGCTACAGCCACTGGGCCCTGCTCGACCGAGCATCAGCACCCTACTCAACCTACTCGAACTGCCTATACAGTGTATCACAAGAGTGAGTACACCCCTCACATTTCTGCAGATATTTAAGTATATCTTTTCATGGGACAACACTGACAAAATGACACTTTGACACAATGAAAAGTAGTCTGTGTGCAGCTTATATAACAGTGTAAATTTATTCTTCCCTCAAAATAACTCAATATACAGCCATTAATGTCTAAACCACCGGCAACAAAAGTGAGTACACCCCTAAGAGACTACACCCCTAAATGTCCAAATTGAGCACTGCTTGTCATTTTCCCTCCAAAATGTCATGTGATTTGTTAGTGTTACTAGGTCTCAGGTGTGCATAGGGAGCAGGTGTGTTCAATTTAGTAGTACAGCTCTCACACTCTCTCATACTGGTCACTGAAAGTTCCAACATAGCACCTCATGGCAAAGAACTCTCTGAGGATCTTAAAAGACGAATTGTTGCGCTACATGAAGATGGCCAAGGCTACAAGAAGATTGCCAACACCCTGAAACTGAGCTGCAGCACAGTGGCCAAGATCATCCAGCGTTTTAAAAGAGCAGGGTCCACTCAGAACAGACCTCGCGTTGGTCGTCCAAAGAAGCTGAGTGCACGTGCTCAGCGTCACATCCAACTGCTGTCTTTGAAAGATAGGCGCAGGAGTGCTGTCAGCATTGCTGCAGAGATTGAAAAGGTGGGGGGTCAGCCTGGCAGTGCTCAGACCATACGCCGCACACTACATCAAATTGGTCTGCATTGCTGTCACCCCAGAAGGAAGCCTTTTCTGAAGTCTCTACACAAGAAAGCCCGCAAACAGTTTGCTGAAGACATGTCAACAAAGGACATGGATTACTGGAACCATGTCCTATGGTCTGATGAGACCAAGATTAATTTGTTTGGTTCAGATGGTCTCAAGCATGAGTGGCGGCAATCAGGTGAGGAGTACAAAGATAAGTGTGTCATGCCTACAGTCAAGCATGGTGGTGGGAATGCCATGGTCTGGGGCTGCATGAGTGCAGCAGGTGTTGGGGAGTTACATTTCATTGAGGGACACATGAACTCCAATATGTACTGTGAAATACTGAAGCAGAGCATGATCCCCTCCCTCCGGAAACTGGGTCGCAGGGCAGTGTTCCAGCATGATAATGACCCCAAACACACCTCTAAGACGACCACTGCTTTATTGAAGAGGCTGAGGGTAAAGGTGATGGACTGGCCAAGCATGTTTCCAGACCTAAACCCAATAGAACATCTTTGGGGCATCCTCAAGCGGAAGGTGGAGGAGCGCAAAGTCTCGAATATCTGCCAGCTCCGTGATGTCGTCATGGAGGAGTGGAAAAGCATTCCAGTGGCAACCTGTGAAGCTCTGGTAAACTCCATGCCCAGGAGAGTTAAGGCAGTTCTGGGAAATAATGGTGGCCACACAAAATATTGACACTTCAGGACTTTTTACTAAGGGGTGTACTCACTTTTGTTGCCGGTGGTTTAGACATTAATGGCTGTATATTGAGTTATTTTGAGGGAAGAATAAATTTACACTGTTATATAAGCTGCACACAGTCTACTTTTCATTGTGTCAAAGTGTCATTTTTTCAGTGTTGTCCCATGAAAAGATATACTTAAATATCTGCAGAAATGTGAGGGGTGTACTCACTTTTGTGATACACTGTATATAAAACTGCACTGCCGAGTACTGCTGATAATGTAAGGTTAAAACCAGTCAAATAAAAGTGAGAACAGAGCAGAACCAGTACTACAACCAAAACCAATTGAATGAAAATTTTAACTATAATTAAATAAATAGTTTTTTAGATTTTAGACAACTGGGAAATTTTAATCCAAACTAAAATATCGTCCAGGTTGCTGGGCATCAAAGACTCATGGTGTATTCACATGATAAGCCGCAAAACCACTTTTGTGCTGACTGTGCCGTTGTTTCCTATGAATGTGGAGTTCCTAAGCGGCATGCACCACACACTTTTGCTGCATTGGGTTTACGATTTTTTGGTTTGTGGTGTTCAGGGTTCACCTGATTGAACTTTAATCCCAGTTTGCCGCTGACCTTTTCAAAGTGCCTCCAATGAGACAAACTGTTTGATATGACGCAGTAAAATTGACTCTGGCAGTACGAACAAAGCTTAACGTGAACAAAGCTTAACATGACTTATTGTGTTAAAACAACGAATAAGGAATTATATTAGTGGAGAGAACTTATGAGCAGTAATAATTATGAGAGGTTTGTGTTCCTATGTTGTTCTTTTAATATATTAAGTCACATTAAGCTTTTTTTTTTTAACAATAAGCGTTTTAGACTCTTTCATAAAAGCTGATTGTCACAATTTCTCAGCACCCTGAGCTATAACACAAGTTTAAAAGTGAAACAGGAGAAAAATCCAGCTCAACACAGATACATTTGGATGCTTTTAGAGTGTATTCCACACAAATGCAGATTCGTCATATACTCGCACTTTCATGATGTTTTACTGCACCGCTCAAGCCAAGCGCTGAGCAAAACGGCAGTTTGCACCGAGGCTCACAGTCAGCGACGCAAAAACACTTCTCATGTAAATGCGCCCTCACTGATGCCAGAAATAATTAAGTCTATCTGGTCCGGACCAACAGAACATCTTCTGTGTCTCAAACTGCAGATCATTACGGTGCATCGAACCCTTCTGTGTGTGGTCCTGCCTAGATACAGGACAGTCAAAATTCCCATGGAAACTCCTACAAACCATCAAAAACATCTCCTGGCATGCAGGGTTTTAAATTGGATAATGGATCAACGGAAGAATGTTTACTGGTCCTACAGATCCTATTTTCTCCAAGATCTTGAAGACGGCTGGGCACATTGCATTGTTTATACATGGAAGAGATGCACAAGCAGGCACAGTAAAACAATCCACTTAGTAACCTACAGTTGAAGGATGTGCTGGTAATGTCCTAGTATCAGATACCACAGGACTCCTTCCATCTCTTGGTTGGTCAGAGCTGTCAGCTTGGGCAGGCGGACATAAGGTTTTGGCTCATAAGTGAATTGCATTAATTGTAATGTTTAAATACTGAATAAATACATATAAATTTAGCAGCCTGCTTTCTCCTGAGCCTCCTACAAAAGATGAAGTTTTATATTTGGATCAATAAATCATTAAACAGTGCAGCTGCGCTATAAAACACATTTACTTGTCGCCTTCTTGATTCCTGCAGTAGTTTTTGCAATACCCAGCCTGCTGGTTTTGGCCCCTAACAGCGCAGTGAGCTGACTGCAGTGAAACCTCACCCTCCGAGAGTTTCATCACTGGCTTCTTCCCTTTGGGACGCTCTGTGGCATGAGGTAAGAGGGAGGGCCGCAGCTGCTAGCAGTTCCACCTTTAGCTAATGGAAACCTGGAAGCTGCACTTGGCCTTAGAATTTACAAACAGGGACATCTTCTCTTTCTTCTTAAAACAGTGCCGTGTCTGATAGAATGACCTCATCTAACTTGATGAATGTTAGCTAGAAGAATTAAAAATAAATCACAATCTGATGGATGAGGAGTCTGGAGTCAAAGAACAAACATTTTTACTAGGTGGGGTGTTCCTGGAGAGTATTCCTTATTATCTGCAAGGAAAGACGCCAAACCTATTACTCACATGAAGCTGTTATTGCTTAATGACTCAAATAGAAGTCGTCATTCAACAAGCTAATTGAGTAATGCTAAAAATGCACAAAATTATGTGTGTAGACACATGGCATGAGCTTGTTGGACATCACATTTCAAAATAATGGACATAAAAATAGATGATAGATAGATGGATGGATGGATGGACGGAAGGACGTGTTCACTTCTCTCACTCAAAACATGAAAGATTCTATACTTATATATTTATTCTAAAACCCCAGGAATTGCTGGCACCCTTTCATTTTACTTTAATACCACCTCCCTTTGGCAACCTAACAGAACCTGACCTGAGCCTTCTCTTATAATGTCTGATGGGATACAGAATCTATTCTCATCAAAGAATTTTGTGTGGATTTAAATATATATTTTGGATAATTGTCTCATTTTAGGTTCTTGGAGCTCAATTAAAGTCTTCTGGTACTTTATGGAGTCCATTATGCCATTTATGTCCTAATAAGGGTTTCAGGGTATTTCTATTAAGAAAAGACTTTTTAAACCAAACCCACCCAAATGTTTGTTGCTATCTTAATTATTATTTTTCTTAATTATTATCCTTGTTTCTACACTCACTGTCCATTTTATCAACTCCACTTACCACATAAAAGCACTTTGTAGTTCTACAATTACTGACTGTAGTCCATCTGTTTCTCTGCATGCTTTGTTAGCCCCTTTCATGCTGTTCTTCAATGGTCAGGACCACCACAGAGCAGGTATTATTTAGGTGGTGGGTCATTCTCAGCACTGCAGTGACAATGACATGGTGGTGGTGTGTTAGTGTGTGTTGTGCTGGTATGAGTGGATCAGACACAGCAGCGCTGCTCGAGTTTTTAAATACCGTGTTCACTCACTGTCCACTCTATTAGACCCTTCTACCTAGTTGGTCCACCTTGTAGATCGCTCATCTATTGCTGCTGTTTGAGTTGGTCATCTTCTAGACCTTCATAAGTGGTCATAGGTCTATTCACAGTCCAGCAGGGACAGTGGGGTGTTTAAAATCTCCATCAGCACTGCTGTGTCTGATCCATTCATACGAGCACAACACACACTAACACACCACCACCATGTCAGTGTCACTGCAGTGCTGAGAATGATCCACCACCCAAATAATACCTGCTCTGTAGTGGTCCTGGGAGAGTCCTGATCATTGAAGAACAGGGTGAAGACAGGCTAAAAAAGTATGTAGAGAAACAGATGAACTACACTCAGTAATTGTACAGTATAACTACAAAGTGCTATGTATTGTATTTTTTTCTTTTAATTTTATTTCTTTATTGTGACCATTTGTGGTGAAATAAAATAAAAAAGCATTTTCCTGGCATGGCTTCCAAGTAGTTTGTTGACATGTATGTGGCTTGGTGACCTCAAAATGGTATAACAACTAACAAAAGGTTTCTGAAATCCCAAATTCCTTCCTATTTGGTACCAAAACAGTAGAACAAACACAATTCACAATACAAAATACTTACAACATACATACTTTGTTTAATGGAACACCATTTGGGACCAGTCTACATAAATATTGCATCATAAAGAAGAGATCGCAATGCAATTGCTGATTTTGTCCTTATATCTTTACACATATCCTTATATCTTTATATTTACGTGCATGTTTATTAGAAAAGCTACTTCACAGCACCTAATAATAATAAATAAAACACAATTAAGGTCATTTAAAGTAACAGACACATCTAAACAATCACATATTGACGAAGGACGAATAATACAATTCCATAGATGACTTTTTTCTGTTATTTTGCAGAACTCTGATTAATGGCCTACTAATTTTAATATCACTGGAACAGAACAGCCGACCCTGTAGCAAACACAGAAAGCCCAATGTGGTGCAAGTATCTTACAAATTTAGATGAAAAGAGAAGTTTGTCTCTAATGTACAGGACATGCCTTCAAGCCATGAAGCGAATTATAAATAAGTATAAGTGATACGCCTGGCTTGCATCATCATTCCATCTCTTCAGACATCACCAACAAGTGCTTCTTTGTTTTTTATAGATATGTGCCAGTCCATGCAAGGTTTGTGCTAGACAACACGTCGACGACACTCCTCACAGGACTTTTCATAAAGGCTACATGGTTTATGACTTGTATTGTGTATAACACCAGTTTCAAGAACACATATATGATATTGGGGTGGGGGTACAAGCAGCAGAGAAAAATAGGGAATTGGAAATGACTTAATTTGTACTACTCCAAGCCAGGGCTTTAAATTAGTATTTTTTATTGACATTTATTACAGTGATTATTATTTTTTTTTAATAATTTTGGACAGTTTCAGTAAATCTACAACCTCAAATCAGAAAAAGTTGGGACAGCATAGAAAATGCAAATAATAATAAAAAACACAGAGTTTCTTACATTTACTTTGACTTTTATTTGATTGCAGACAGGATGAACCTGATATATTTCATGTTTTGTCTGCTTAACTTAATTTCATTTATTAATAAACATCCATTCCTGCATTTCAGCACTGCAACACATTCCAATAAAACTTGGGACAGTAAAGCATTTACCACTTTGTAATGTTGCCATTCCTTTTCACCACACTTAAGACATTTAAGGCACAAAGTGATTTAGTGTTTCAGCTTTTATTTTGTCTCATTCTTCCTGCAAACACGTCTTAAGATGTGCAACAGTACGGGGTCGTCGTTGTCGCATTTTTGCACAGTAAAGTTTTAAGTTGCATTTTTAGAGGGAGAAATATCTTTTTTTGAGGTACATTGTTTTTAAACATTTCAATAATTTTCTCACGCGTTTGTTGACAAACTGGAGATCCTCTGATCATCTTTGCTCATCAAAGACTCAGCCTTTCCTGGATGCTGCTTTTGTACAAAACCATGATTACAATCACCTGTTGACATCACCTGTTTGGAATCACATCAATGTTTAGTTTTCACCTCAATACTAGCCCTAAACTGCCCCGTCCCAACTTTTTTTGGAATGTGTTGCAGGCCTGAAATGCAGGAATGGAGGTTTATTAACAAATGAAATGAAGTTGAGCAGATAAAATATATCTTTTTCTGATAAGGGGTTGTACTATTTCAATAATGTTACATGAACCAGACAAAAACAAAATAAAATTATTACAAGAAATAAAACAAAATAAAAAATTTTTTAATCTTTTTTTATTATTTTGTTTTATTTTTAACTATTATTATTTAATAATTGTATTTATTTATTATTATTTTTTTAATAAAGACCTAGTTCTTCTAACATGTTAGTAATGAATGTTAATAAGGTCAGAACAAATCCTGATAATTTTTACGTCAAAATGTCCAACCTATTACTAAAAGCCCCCTACCCCCTCCCTTCTTTCCCATGATCCCCTTTATATTTAAGGTGACACTTTAAGGTGACACGTGGGACAACTTTCCCAAATTCTTTATACTTTGAGTAGGTAAAAACAATATTTCCAAAGTTTTAAAAGATATAAATGTGCATTAAAAATTATATATATATATATATACAGTATATATATGTACTGATCAGCCATAACATTAAAACCACCTCCTTGTTTCTACACTCACTGTCCATTTTATCAGCTCCACTTACCATATAGAAGCACTTTGTAGTTCTTCAATAACTGACTGTAGTCCAGCTGTTTCTCTGTATGCTTTGTTAGCCCCCTTTCATGCTGTTCTTAAATGGTCATGACCCCCACAGGACCACCACAGAGCAGGTATTATTTAGGTGGTGAATCATTCTCAGCAATTCAGTGACACTGACATGGTGGTGGTGTGTTAGTGTGTGTTGTGCTGGTATGAGTGGATCAGACACAGCAGTGCTGCTCGAGTTTTTAAATACCGTGTCAACTCACTGTCCACTCTATTAGAAACTCCTACCTAGTTGGTCCACCTTGTACATGTAAAGTCAGAGACGATCGCTCATCTATTGCTGCTGTTTGAGTTGGTCATCTTCTAAACCTTCATCAGTGGTCACAGGTTTTGGTTGGTGGACTATTCTCAATCCAGCAGTGACAGTGAGGTGTTTAAAAACTCCATCAGCATTGCTGTGTCTTATTCACTCATACCAGCACAACACACACTAACACACCACCACCATGTCAGTAATGTCAATACCTGCTCTGTGGTGGTCCTGTGGAGGTCCTGACCATTTAAGAACAGCATTAAAGGGGGCTAAAAAGTATGTAGAGAAACAGATGGACAACAGTCAGTAATTGTAGAACTACAAAGTGCTTCTATATGGTAAGTGGAGCTGATAAAACGGACAGTGAGTGTAGAAACAAGGAGGTGGTTTTAATGTTATGGCTGATCGGTATATACTGTATATATATTTTACAGAGCAAACCTTCTATGATATGAAGTCCAACTTTCAAGATACAAAACAAAACTAAGGCGTAGAGACATGGAGCTACATAGTTTTGCGTTTTGTGTAATGTCACAGGTCTGACAGAATTTCTCATTAAAACGCATGTGTGGTCAGTATTTCACTCTTTATAGATGTCAAACAGAAATGAAACAAGAGCCTAAATATGAACATAATGTCTTTTCCTTCTCTTCCCTTTTCCTTTTTTTTTGGTTTATTCATAAGAGAGATCTATGGCTGAGATTGTAATACGCCATGGCTCCCTCAAACAACGTGCTGTTGTGTAAGACTCTTCGTTTCCGTGCTGAACTGTCCATGAATCAAAGGATCTATTGCAAACGGCCCCAGCTGGAATTCTATTACTCATCTGTACGAGCACATGCCAATGCCTAGATATGCCATCATTGTTTGAGAAATATTAGGTTATATGGACTAGGCTGTATGATGATGCAACCCTGTAGATAAAACTTGTTTAAGTTGCACTATTTTTTGTACTTGGTAAAAATAAATGCCCTGATTTAGTGTTTTAACCACAAATAATCCTTTTGGAGGCTTTAGATAACAAAGCGTTTGGGGTTTACTTGACGTTCATATGTAAATACGAATACATTAAATCAGAGCTCCAGTTGTTGGTCCTTATTAGTTATTACCTTTTCTCCTTGTACAGTCTGTAAACCATAATTCCACTAATGGCATGAAGACAATGGCTGAATTGACATGTTGTTTGATAGAAAATGTAATCAATGTCTTTTATGCAGTAGCTGTATCCATCAGTGGTGTCACTGACTACATAATTGCACTGATCAGCCTCCTTGTTTCTACACTCACTGTCCATTTTATCAGCTCCACTTACCATATAGAAGCACTTTGTAGTTCTACAGTTACTGACTGTAGTCCATCTATTTCTCTACATACTTTGTTAGACTGCTTTCACCCTGTTCTTCAATGGTCAGGACCACAACAGAGCAGGTATTATTTGGGTGGTGGATTATTCTCAGCACTGCAGTGACACTGACATTGTGGTGGTGTGTTAGTGTGTGTTGTGCTGGTATGAGTGGATCAGATACAGCATCGCTGCTGGAGTTTTTAAATATCTAACTGTCACTGCTGGACTGAGAATAGTCCACCAACCAAAAACATCTAGCCAACAGTGCCCTTTGGGCAGCGTCCTGTGACCACTGATGAAGGTCTAGAAGGTAACGAACTCAAACAGCAGCAATAGATGAGCGATCGTCTCTGACTTTACATCTACAAGGGGGTCCTGACAATTGAAGAACAGGTTGAAAGCAGGCTAACAAAGTATGTAGAGAAATAGATGGACTACAGTCCTTTTACAGAACTTTAAAGTGCTTCTATATGGTAAGTGGAGCTGATAAAATAGACAGTGTGTGTAGAAACAAGGAGGTGGTTTTAATGTTATGGCTGGTCAGTGTATCATTTAGTAATGGATGTGGCTAAAACACCAGAACTCAGTTACTCAAAGGGGTGTCCATGTACTTCTGACCATATAGTCTACTCATGGAAAACATTCATTTTCTTTCATGAAAAATTTGAGACTGTTATTTCTATAGTGCCGTTGTTGGGAACACATAGATGACGCATTCCAATCAGGTCAGTTATGAACCCAACGAACAATGTAGGCACCTCTTTCTTAAAAACCTCATCGTAAGAGCAAAGGTCTACACACATCCATTCACTCAGTCACTCAAACACACACATACATGCACCGAGGGCAACTCCTCATTACAGGAATTCTTGGGGAATTTCTGCACTACCTCGCAGGCAAATAAAATTAGCAGTGACGATATCGACAGAGTGTCCATTGTGGTGATCGCACAATGTGGCGCTTCATGTGTTTCTCCTTGCGTCTGGTGGAAAGCCCTTTGTGTTGAGGCCTAGCTTCTATTGCCTGGGGGGAAACATCCGTCCCACTCTGCCACTCCCGCCTTTCCCCGAGACACGGCGAGATTGTAACAAAGAGCAATGATTAACAGATTACAAGAAACGCTGTGGTTTTCTCACTTGTCCGCTTTGCTCCTAGTCACCTGATCCTCATGATGTTGTTGTTGGTCAAATGTGCCTTTGAAATCATACTTATTTAAAAGTTTTATTTAGTTTTTGTCATGTTAAATATGTTTTTAATGGATTCACCAACACAACACACATGATTGCAATTATACAGTGATGGAAAAAAGTAATTACCCCATTTAGGCCATATTTGCCTCAATGTATTATACATAAAAATTCATATCACTCCTGTAAACAAATGTACTACATTGTGGTTGAGCCTATTTATTTAAATTGTTTGTTTGTTTGTTTATTAAGATTTTAATGTGATGTTTTAAATTTTTGGTTACATTCATGACAGGAACGGGAGTCACTCATTACACAAGATTCATCAGTTCACAAGGTTATATCAAACACAGTCTTAGACAATTTTGTATCTCCAATTCACATCACTGCATGTCTTTGGACTGTGGGAGGAAACCGGAGCACCTGGTGGAAACCCATGCGGACACGGGGAGAACATGCAAAATCCACACAGAAAGAACCTGGACCACCCCACCTGGGGATCAAACCCAGGACCTTCTTGCTGTGAGGCAACAGTGCTACCCACTTAGCCACCGTGCCGCCCCTATTTAGTTCAATGAACACAGCCAGACTTGATTTGATGTTAATTCGACTCATCTTAACCTTACCATTAAAGTCAAGCAGTTGTAATTTATATAGGAACACTATACCATAATCCAAGAACATTCCAGTAGTTGGGTTGGATCTGGAAAGGGTTACAAAGAGAATTCCAAGGCTCCTGGACCACACTAATCTAAGCTTTAACTATGATCAGTGTATATGTATAGTTATTATTTACACATCTTTTATTATTATTACTGTTATTATTATAATGTACACCTAACTAATCTTTATTATTATTACTATTATAATGTATACCTAACTAATCCTTTATTATTATTATTACTGTTATTATTATAATACATACCCATCTTTATTTGTGTGCTTATTGTTATTATTGCTATTATATATATCGTACTATGTATATAGATATAATTCCATATATGTAATCAATGAGGCATGAGCAGTGCCTGAGGCATTGTCTGGCATCAATGAGTCTTAGCCGCCCAACAACCTGTCTCGGTTCATGACTTGTCTCTTCTAGGATGACTGTTGGTACTCACAGATACAGTAGTGTTCAAAAAAATAGCAGTGATTTTAAAAAAGTTAATAAAGCACAAAATCATTCTAATAACTTTTATTTCCATGAATGCAAATGCACTGAAAATACTACACTTTCAACTCTAAATCAAAACATTAACAAAATTTAGCCAGTTTGTGTTCATCATTTACAGAAAATTAAGAAAAATTAATATTAGGCTGTTCAAAATAATAGCAGTGCCAGCATTTTTCTCAAAAAATGTATCTATAAACTAAAAATGTTTGAGGTTTTACTTTACTTTAAATTACTGAACTAATATTTAGTGGCATAACAATTGTTTCCGAGATCTGTGTTGCATGGAGTCCACCAACTTCTGGCACCTCTGAACAGGTATTCCAGTCCAGGATGATTAGACTTTTTGGGCGATTTTGGGTTTTGCCTAAAAAAAACGTGTTTCAGATTTCAGAACACAAGTTCTCTATGGGATTGAAGTCAGGGGATTGGGCTGGCCACTCTATTACCTCAATCTTGTTTGTCTGTAACCAAGATGTTTTGGGTCATTGTCATGTTGAAACACCCATTTTAAGGACATTTCTTCTTCGACATAGGGCAACATGATCTCCTCAAGTATTCTGATATATTTAAATTGATCCATGATCCCTCGTATGTGATAACTAGGCGTAACACCATGGTATGAGAAACATCCCCATATCATCATTTTGTACCACCATACTTTACTTTCTTCACAGTGTACTGTGGCTTGAATTCAGTGCTCAAGGGGCATCAGACATACTGTCTACGCCCACCAGACCCAAAAAGAACAATTTTTCTTTTACCAGTCCACAAATGTTGAGCCATTTCTCTTTGGACCAGTTAATGTGTTCCTTGGCAAATTTGAACCCATTCAGGACACGTCTTTTTCTTAACAACGGGACTTTGCAAGGAGTTCTTGCTGGTAAATTGGCTTCACTTAATCATCTTCTGTACTCACTGGTAACTTCAGATGTTCCTTGATCTTTCTGGAGGTGATCATTGGCTGAACCTTTGCCATTTTGGCTATTCTTCGATCCAATCGAACAGTAGTTCCACGCTTCCTTCCGCGTCTTTCAGGTTTTAGTTGTCACTTCAAGACATTGGAGATCATTTTAGCTGAGCAGCCTATACTTTTCTGTATGTTTTTTCCCTCTACTATCAACTTTTTAATCAAAGTACGCTGTTCATCAGAACAATGTCTGGAACAACCCATTTTACCCAGCATTTCAAAAGGAAATGTGCTATGACCAACCTGTGCAACATTTGCCACCCTCCTACCTTAAATAATGGCCAAAATTGACACCCGTTCTTCTGCAGAATGAATGGCTTCACCAATTGAACTCCTCACTGCTATTATTTTGAACAACCCCCTTTCAATCAATGCTTCGATTACTCAGAATGAGCGGCATGCATGTCCTAATTGTTGGGTTTGTTTTGTTTTCATTACTCTACTACACTTTCAAGTAAAATTTTTGCTATGTAGAAATAGCATTTCTACTAAAAACAGTGATTTATCAGGTCAATGGTGTTGGACTGCTATTTTTTTGAACACCACTGTACCTAAACCCAGTTGTCTGTCCATAACGATTTAGCCCTAATCAAAGTCCCTCTGAACTACGAGGAACCACCTTTAACCCAACATTTAATATATTCCTGGCTGGGATATTCGTAATGGTTACGAAATAGTCATTGCCCCTCATACACTTTATTTTGTGCTGTTTATGCTGTTAAAATAATGTTTGTCTCATTTTTAAATTGCTATCATATGCTCTGATTCAGTCAAGCCGTCTAGGTGGTGTCACATTGCACAAGGCTCGAAGACGCATCCATGTTGCACGATTCGGAACAAAGACGAGCTCACATTTTGTGGCTTAGCAACTAGTGGGCAGAATAATTCTCATTCTGGGACATGATTCTATAAATACTGAACTAAACTGTCCCCTGTCAGAGAAGTCCTTTGTGAAAATCAGTCATACATTCCTCAGAATAATTATACTTTGCCTCGCGCTGCACGAACAGTGACAGCTTTATAAACCTGTATCGCTGCACCGAAAACCTATCGATTTAGTATAAACTATAAAATGAGATATCACCATAATGACGTATGAGCTCATCCTAAACCTTACAAGCCCATGAAAAGATCAAGATAAGTCCACGTGCTTAAATAAAAATGTGTAACTTGTTATTGCTCTCGGTTAGAGAATTCCCCTCGGCCAAGGCGCTGAGTTGTTTTCGATGCAAAGAAATGCAGCCTTTGTGTAGTCCAGAATTCTGCAGCCTGAGGGGTCAATTTGCCTCCTGTTTTCTGCCCTTTATTGAGGTCTGGACTGACAAACATGTGCATCTGAACAGCCCTTGTACCAGTTCCTCTCTTTGTACCAGAACCAGCTTTGGCAATGCTTTCCTGACAGTAACCTAAGAAATGTGTCACCATGAACCCCTCTTTTTTAGATGTTAAGGCAGTTCAAATTATAAGGAACCCCAAATCAGAAAAAGCTGGGACAGTATGGTATTTGTGAATACTAAAAAACAGTGTTTTTTAGATTTACTTTGATTTTATTTAATTGTAAACTGTATGAACCCTGCAACACTTTGCAGAAAAGTTGGGATGGGGGCAATTTAGGGCTAGGAATGAAAAAACTCAATAATGCTGTAATTTCAAACAGGAGATGTCAACAGGTGATTGTAATCATGGTTTGGTACAAAAGCAGCATCAAAGAATGGCTGAGTCTTTGATGACCAAAGATGACCAGAGTATTTACAATATTCGTCGATCAACGATTTGAAGAAATTTGCATACATCTCCCTCTATAGTACACAATATCATTAAGGCATTTAGGGAGGCATTTCAGTACGTAAAGGCCAAGGGTGCAAACCTAAGCTGAACACCTGTGATCTTTGATCCCTTATGATTTATCATTAGCTGATATAACCACATGGGTGAGGGATTACTTTGGCAAACCTTTGTCAAGCACTACAATACAGAGTTACATGCACAAATGCCACCTTAAACTTTACTGTGCAAAAAAGAAGCCTTATGTTAACCATGTCCAGAAGCAGCGTTGAGTTTTCTGGGCTCTGTGGCATCTAGGATGGACCATCACATAGTGGAAACATGTATTGTGGTCAGACAAATCAGTATGCCAGATCTTTTTTGGAAGAAATGGTTGCCATGTGCTCTGGACCAAAGACAAAAAGGACCATCCAGACTGTTATCATCGACAAGTCCAAAATCCAGGGTCTGTCATGGTATGGGACTGTGTCATGTGTCATTTTAGAGCATATGCTGCCTTCAAGATGACATATTTTCTAGGGACGGTCACACATTTTCAAACAAGACGATGCAAAACCACATGCCGCACACATTACAAAGGCGTGACTGTGGAAGAAGAGGGTACAGGTACTGGACTGGCCTGCCTGCAGTCCTGATCTGTCCCCAATAAAGAATGTGTGGAGAATTTTGAAACGAAAAATGTGACAACAACGACCCCGTACTGTTGCACATCTTAAGACAAAATAAAAGCTGAAACACTAAATCACTTGGTCTCCTCTGTGCCAAAACATCTTTTAAGTGTGGTGAAAAGGAATGGCAACATTACAAACTAGTAAATGCTTTACTGTCCCAACTTTTTTGGAATGTGTTGCAGGCCTGAAATGCAGGAATGGATGTTTATTAATAAATAAAATGAAGTTAAGCAGACAAAACATTAAAAATCTCAAGTTCATCCTGTCTGCAATTAAATAAAAGTCAAAGTAAATGTAAGAAACGTGTTTTTTTTATTTATTTACATTGATCAGAAAGTCCCTTTTGATATTTGATACAACTTACTTTATGAAGCGTAACACCAAAGCTGGCAAAGTGAAAGCTGAAGGAACTCATAAAGAATTCCCCTTTAATAATGTAGTTATTTTATTACATCTGATGATACTAGAAACTCTAATCTCTTGTAAATCCCAGTTCCTATTTTCTTATTTTTTCCCTTTTTTTTTTCTTTTGTTCCAAATATATCTTGTGACGTCACTCAGTATCTGCTCCCACATGGCAAAGGCTATAAAAGTCTCTCATCTTATTTTACTGGGCTGTGGCTTGCTTAACCGTTATTTACAAGGTCTTGCTTTGCTAATTGCTGCCAAGCCATCACAGCTTAAATCAAGAACACAAATGCCTGGAGCTGACACTTTGTTTACTACTGTGAGAAGAGGCAGCAGTTAAGTTTTCATAGACTCTTTAAGGACTTCGGGAGCTGGAGTGCTCGTTCTTTAATGAATTGTTAGAATTGCTGTATCTCTAAGGATGAAGTCACGTCAGAACCTAACCAAGTCATAAATGATGCTGTTGGCTGACTTCCTCGCACATTACGCTGTTAAAACATTGTGTCCTGCCAATTCATTTCTACTGGTTCAACTGACCTGCTTTACCTTGCAGATATTACTCATCTCGGTTGGCTCAAAAATGGTTTTATTTTCTCCCCCGATTTAAATAAAGTAAAGAAAGGGCCACAACCTTACAATGATATAATGTACTATTCATTAGGGATCTCAAATCCAAATGTTGGTCAAATGCAATGTGAAGCATTTACATGAGAATGTAGAAAACGTCCATTTGAATGTTTAAACAGCAGCAATCTGTACAACAGGATGACTGTTATGTTGGCTGCAGAATCATGTATCACCTCTTACACCACATGGCTTTCTAATGGCTTGACTTGAGAAAAAAAAAGTAGGAAAAGAAAAGTAAGACTTCAAAACATCTTAACTAAAAAAAAAAAATCACCCCGGCCGCTCAGGTGGCACAGCGGTAAAACATGCTAACACACCAGAGCTGGGATTTCGAATACATCGTACTGAATCTCAGCTCTGCCATCTGGCTGGGCTGGGCGGCCACATGAACAACGATTGGCTGTTGTTCAGGGTGGGATGAGCCGGACCAGGGTTCCTCATAACTGGTGCAATTATGACCTCTGCTGGCTGATTGATGGCGCCTGCGCAGAGTTGGGGAATGATGCTGATCAGGGTGTGGCTTTCCGTGCACAAGGCTGATCCGCATATGAACTCACCTCGTGCAGGTGAAAAGAGGCAGTCGGTACTGCTCACGTGTCGGAGGGGGCATGTGTCACTTATGAAGCTCCTCAGTCAGCACTGGAGGGTTGTATCGGTAGAGGTGAAGTGTAACTCAGTTAGGGTAATTGGATACGACTAGATTAGGGGAGAAAATTGGGGGGAAAAAATCACCCCAGCTATAGCCACTTTTTGTAAGGTCTATCAGTATGGAAGGGACTGCTTACAAGTCAAGTATCATTCAAGTCAGAAACCTAATAATAAAGCAAGAGGCAAGAACATCTTAAAGGCTCTGAACACACCTCAGAGCTCAGTTCTGTTCATTATCAAAAAGTGAAAAATACAACCTAGCTGCCTAGGTCAGGCTGCCAGTCAACAAACTCCAAGTGCACTTGGTAAAATAAGTACTGTAACACCAAATTGGCTGCAGCATTCATGGATTAAGCATTTCCTCTATAACAGCTCTTTGAGTTGGTATGGGGGTACAAAAACCAAACTGGCAAAATCAAAGTGACTACCGGACTGTAATAGCTGCTGATGATGCCTCAACCAAGAACTAAACAAAGAAGTGAATACTTAAATATTGTTGACATTTCAAATTAAAATCTTGTAGAAAGGCTGTTATAGTCACATGGTAAAGGTGCAACTACATATTAATGCCTTAGTTTTGAAATAAGACGTCCAAGAAGTTAAGGGTCAGTGTTCCATATACTTTTGGCCTATGGTGTACATTGTATAAAATACAAATCTGAGTCGTTTTTGTTTACATGAAACATGAAGTTACTTTGGTTTCATGCTACTTTATGTCTTTCACTCTGACACATTAAAAGTTCAATCAGTTTTTATGAATTTCCCCTAAAGCTGCTCAAGTTGCTCTTTCTGTGCCACCTTGAGGCACCAAACTGTCTTCAGGCTACTGGTTCAGCTCCACCTTCTTTTAAATGCCCTTTTCCTGTTGCAGAAATTTCCACATCCTCATTTGAAGTCTCGACCATATTGTTCCTATGCTCAGCTTTTTTTAATGCCCACCCACAGAACTGCAGAGCTGAACGTAGATTAAATGAACACATTCCTGTGCCGCGTCCAGATGAAAGGCACCGCTGCGATTCCACTGATGAGCAGATCTTTAACTAGAGGCAGCCTCCCATCTGGGTTCAATATGGTTCTTGTCACATCTTTAACCAAGGCTCCTTTTGATTTGATGTATCAAAGGGCTGCTGAGCTATCTTCCAGTTTTACCTAAATGAGTTGTGTTAGAGGTATTTGAACTACAGTAATTCCACAAACGAGCTGAATTGAATTTTCTCTTCCTCTGTTTGCCAGTTGCTTGACTCTATGGAGTGGTTCCTTCTTGTTTTTCTTAGAAAGGAGTGCATCAGGGGTCACTACTGAGTCCAAGTACATTTAACCTAAAATGCTTCGAGCTATTTATTACATACAGATTAAACACAAACTCTATTAAGTAGTTTCTTATTGTTTTTTACTAGAATCTTAGAAAGGAGTGCATCAGGGGTCACTACTGAGTCCCTGTACATTTAACCTAAAATGCTTCGAGCAAATTATTACATACAGATTAAACACAAACTCTGTGAAGTAGTTTCTAACTGTATTTTACTAGAATCTTAAAAAGGAGTGCATCAGGGGTCACTACTGAGTCCATGTTCATTTAACCTAAAATGTGTAGAGCAAATTATTACATACAGATTAAACATACAGATTAAACACATTAAACTCTAAGGAGTAGTTTCTTATTGTTTTTCACTAGAAACTTAGAAAGGAGTGCATCAGGGGTCACCACTAAGTCCAAGTTCATTTAATCTAAAATGCTTCGAGCAAATTATTACATACAGATTAAACATATTAAACTCTATGAAGTGGTTTCTAATTGTTTTTTACTAGAAACTTAGAAAGGAGTGCATCAGGAGTCACTACTGAGTCCATGTTCATTTAACCTAAAATGTGTCTAGCAAATTATAATACACAAATTAAACAGATTGACCGGTATGGATTAGTTTTTTTATTGTTTTTTACTGGAATCTTAGAAAGGAGTGCACCAGGGGTCACTACTGAGTCCATGTTCATTTAACCTATAATGTGTCTAGCAAATTATAATATACAGATTAAACATACAGATAAACAGATCAAACTATATGGAGTAGTTTCTTATTGTTTTTCACTAGAAACTTAAGTGAAAAAGTGCATCAGGGGTCACTACTACGTCCAAGTTCATTTAACCTAAAATGTGTCTAGCAAATATTACATACAGATTAAAGCAACCTTCTGATTACTAGTCCAGTACTTTAACCGTTAAACTACAACTGCCTTATCTCTACCACTTAATGTCACACTGCTAAAATCCCACCTGTTTTTTGAAACATTAAAAGGAGCTGATTTGATTGGATAATGCAGCACCATGCGTCACCGCACCACACCACACCCTGGCAGACCTTTTTATTCATTATAACACATTCCTTTTTTACAAATATTTTTCATTTTGCCATGTTGCATCCTATTACCTCCAGCATTGTTGACAATACAAATAACAAGAATAAATGTTGCCACAGTATATGCCACAGTAACATCAAACACCAGATTGACAGTAACAAGAAGCAAGGATCAAACCTGGGTCTCTGGAGTTGTGTGGCAGCAATACCATCTGTCATATCTTGGTCTGTACGTGTTTGTTTTATTATAGTAAGACTTTTCATTGGCTGTCAATATAAGTGAGACATGAAAAGCATCAAAACAATGAATTTTTTGCCGTCTCATGATGAGAATCAGCGATCAGATTTGCTTGACATTTGTGACTTAGGATTTTGGCTAAAATTAAAATGACATTTCACACATATCAAGCAAGTCATGACCTCAAGATGGATGGAACATCCAGGGCCTATACTTCCTCGTGGATGAATCACAAAACTAAAATAAATAGAATCAAAGGTTAACCACTCTCTCCGGGTTCTATTAAACCTCTGTGATCTTTTTGAATTTAGACCATTAAAACATTACACACCTCTTAGTTTTTTAATTGATTTAAAATTAAAACCAATGTAGCAAATTATTTCAACATTTATGAAACAAAGTAAAATCATCCAAAAAGTTCCCCCATTTTACCCAATTTCCTTAATCTGGATGGATTTATGTGTAGAAGAATCCACAATGCTTGATGCTAAGTATAAAGTACAGTGAATAAGTTTAAGTTGGAGTAAGTTTGGAGTTTGTTTTGTATAAATGTATACCAGCAAATTAATTTTTGCAATTTGTTAGGACCGGTCATAGGACCAGGTGCACCCTAAAGTCTGATGATATTTGCATTTTGTACCCATACAAACTGCCACAATTAGTAAAAAGTAGCATCTTTGTACAACCCCAAATCAGAAAATGCAAATAAGATAAAAAATGCAGAGTTCCTTACATTAACTTTGACTTTTATTTGATTGCATACAGTTTGAACACAAGATATTTTATGTTTTGTCTCCTCAGCTTAATTTCATTTGTTAATATACCTCCATTTCTGCATTTCAAGCCTGCAACTGTAATGAGGTGGAAAAAAACTAAATAATGATGTGATTTCAAACAGGTGATGTCAACAGGTGATTATAATCATGGTTTGGTACAAAAGCAGCATCCAGGAAAGGCTGAGTCTTTGATCTTGAGCAGAGATGATCAGAGGATCTCCAGTTTGTCAACAAATGTGTGAGAAAATTATAGAAATGTTTAAAAACAATGTACCTCAAAAAAAGATTGGAAGGGATTTGCATATTTCTCCCTCTACAGTACATAATATCATTAAACGATTTATGGAATCTGGAGGAATTTTAGTGTGTAAAGGCCAATAACGCAAGCTTAGACGGCACTGCACCAAGAACCGCCACTCAGAAATAGCTGATATAACCACCTGGGGAGAGACTATTTTGGCCAATCTTTGTCAAGCACTACAATACAGAGTTGCATGCACAAATGCCACTTAAAACTTTACTGTGCAAACATAAGAGCCTTATGTTAACCATGTCCAGAAGCAGCGTCAACTTCTCTGGGCTCGAAGGCATCTGGGATGGACCATCACACAGTGGAAACGTGTATTGTGGTCAGATGAATCAGCATTCCAGGTCTTTTTTGGAAAAAATGGACGCTGTGTGCTCCAAACCAAAGACAAAAAGGACCATCCAGTCTGTTATCAGCAACAAGTCCAAAAGCCAGGGTCTGTCATGGTATGGGGCTGCGTCAGTGCTCTTGGCAAAGGTCATTTACACTTCTGTGATGGCAGCATTAATGCACAAAAGTACATTGATATCTTAGAGCAACATATGCTGCCTTCAAGACGTCATCTTTTAGGGTTGTAGCATCTTTCCAATGTAGCATATTCCTTTAACATTTATAAAACAAAGTAAAATCGGCCATAAAGTTTGCTTTTACCCCATTTTCTTTAATTTGGATGGATTTATGTGTAGAAGAATCTACAATGTCTGATGCCAACTATCAAGTACAATGAAGAACTCATATAAACAGCATCCATCTGGCGGGAATTTTGAAGTTTGGAGTTTGTATAAATGTATACCAGCAAATTAATTATTGCAATTTATTATGACCTGTCAAAGGACTTTTCTGATGATATTTTCATATTGTACTCATACAAACTGCCTAAATTATTAAATAGTATAGTAAAGAAAAGCAGGAAAACTGAGAACCACCTTCCTTAACCCTTAAAGACCTGAAACATTACTATATAACACTCCAATAAAGCATTTAAAAAAATTACAGCTGTTCTGGAGGTCCAACTTTTAGCTCATTGAATTTAAGACATTTTTGCAAGTTTTTCCCTTTGTCCACCCAATATGAATTTACTTATTGCTCATCTTGCTTATTTACTGCCCCCAGTGGTCACATAACCTTCCTACAATGGACAAACCTTCTCTGATTCAGATGAACAGTATGATCTGCTTACATTTACTGGCCTCTATATGAGTATTTATGAGCATGAGTGGCTGAAACCACTGGAAGACATATGGAGAAATGTAACCTGAGCAGAATATCTCAGAGACAGGGATCTGCTCAAGCTGTGCACCTACACTCACTGGGTTAATGGAAATGGTTTCAGATGCCCGTCTACATTTCAGATTGGATTTGGGGCAGTAAAGGAAGGGGAAGGGAGGGGTCAGCAGCTGTCTATGCCCCCCAGGTGAATGAGACCCCTGCTGTCTGAGATGGCCTTTGGCGGCTATAAAGACACAGACTGGCCCACTTCTCCTATTGTCTCGTATGTCCTACCAGGAATGGTTCAATGATTAATCTTAGAACCTGGTTTGTGGACAATGCAGGCCTTTTATTCAGGTTTCTGTCGTGCTCTTGTAGTTGTAGTTCTTGAAGCTTTATTCCTGTGCTGCTCAGTGTTTTAAACCCTCAGGCATCAGCATCACAACATGATGCCCTACTTTATTAAACAGAGTCTCGACATTGACTGTTGTCGCTACAAGATGGGAGCAGTGGTGTCTCTGTGGTTATGGTACTGGACGTTAATGACAATGTTAAGGGTCCAAGCACCAGCATCATAAATTTCCACTGTTGAGTGTTTTGCTTGTAGCGATTGTAAGTCGCTTTGAAAGAAAGCATCTGTTCTACTCCTGAAATGTTAATGTAATTGTTTTAATCAAGGAAGTGTGTGCACCACAGGGTGCACCTGGTCCTATAAAATTGCATCATTTGTTGGCTGTTAAATGAACTTGCAAAAGAATCAATGAATTAAATGGAATTATTTCCACCCAATGGCTGCCTGTGCCATTAAAGTTTAGATTATTATCAGTTGGCAGCACAACCCCATAGTAGAAAACTTAGTTTGGCTTTCCTAACACATAAATTCATTTAATTTGTTAGATCAGATTGCTCAAGTGTCCAAGTTTCATGCTACTTACACCAAGTTAA
Source organism: Trichomycterus rosablanca (assembly GCF_030014385.1). Classification (NCBI taxonomy): domain Eukaryota; kingdom Metazoa; phylum Chordata; class Actinopteri; order Siluriformes; family Trichomycteridae; genus Trichomycterus; species Trichomycterus rosablanca. The sequence goes on from NC_085999.1 coordinate 26,008,778, forward strand.
GCATTTTTATGCAGTGATCTGCTAATTCTATGTGCCAAAAAAATGTAGACACCCGTACTAATTATTAAGCGTGGGTGTTTCAACCACACTCATTGCTAACATAAGTATAAAATCAATGATATGCTTTGTAGCAACTTCCCTGTTCCAGCATGACTTTACCAATATGGATGTGGACTGTACCCATGTGCATGTGGTTGCTGTAAAGTTGCTTTGAGACAATGTCTGTTGTAATATGTGGTATAGAAATATATTTGACTTGACTACCCCTGTGCATAAATCTGAGCTGGGTTGCACAGTATGGTGTGATGAAACACTAGTGGCCTCAGTAAGAAGTGTTGAGGGGACTCCATGTTAACGCCTATGGTTTTGGAATGGGACTATTTACAAGCTCATAGTGAGGTGTCCACATATTTTTGGTCATATAATTTAGATTATATTAGAAATTTACACTACATTTACATTTTCAACATTTAGCAGATGTCTTTATTCAAAGCGACTTACAGTACTTTGACAGTATACAGTCTGAGCAATTGAGGGTTAAGGGCCTTTCTCAGGGCCCAACAGCAGCAACCTGGCATTGGTGGGGCAAGAACCAGCAACCTTTTGATTACAAGTTCAGTACTTTAACCACTAGGCTACTACTGCCACTGTTCCATACCCTAGAAATAAAATATAATAATAGCTTTCAGCCTGGGTTCAGTTCCCAGTTAGGAAAATTGATTTTAGGGCAGTGGTAGCTCAGTGCTGAATTACTGTACTAGTAATTAAAAGGTTGGCAGTTCAAGCCCCACCACCACCATTGTTGGGCTCCCGAGCAAGGTCCTTAACTCTCAATTGCTTAAACTGTATTCATTCATAAGTCATTGAGGCATTTTGAGTCGCTTTGGAAAAAATTTAATGCAAATGTAAATGCTGTAACTTGTCCCACTATGCATCATAGAATAGGCACAGTGGCTCGGTGGGTAGCACTGTCACCTAACAGCAAGAAGGTTCTGAGTTCCATTCCCAGGTGGAGCAATCCAGATCCTTTCTGTGTGGAGTTTGCATGCTTTCCCCGTGTCTGCGTGGGTTTCCTCCCACAGTCCAAAGACATGCAAGTGAGGTGAATTGGAGATACAAATTGTCCATGACTGTGTTTGACATTAAAAGACTTGAACTGATGAATCTTGTGAAACCAGTAACTACCTGTCCTGTCATGAATGTAACCAAAGTGTGTAAAACACTACATTAAAATCCTAATAAAATAAATGAATAAATGTAATGAACTGGGTGACTGGTGGTGCTGATGATTCAAACTTCTTTCCATCTACAAATTGGCATATTAAAACAAAAAACACTTTAATGTAGTGAAATCACTAAAACATGGCAGCATTAATGAAAAAAGTACATTAAGATTTTGGAGCAACATATGCCGCCTTCAAGACGTCATCTTTTCCAGGGACGCCCATGCATTTTTAACAAGACAATGCAAAACCACATGCTGCACACATTACAAAGGCATGGCTGCAAATGAAGAGGGTACAGATACTGGACTTGCCTGCCTTGATAGAATGTGGAGAGAATAAATAAATTGAAATAAATTGTATGTACTGTATATAATATAGCAAATCAACTGCATTGTGCTGTCGACCTGGCTGGGCACTTACCATACACATTTACAGTATACAGTGTATCACAAAAGTGAGTACACCCCTCACATTTCTGCAAATATTTCATTATATCTTTTCATGGGACAACACTAAAGACATGAAACTTGGATATAATTTAGAGTAGTCAGTGTACAACTTGTATAGCAGTGTAGATTTACTGTCTTCTGAAAATAACTCAACACACAGCCATTAATGTCTAAATAGCTGGCAACATAAGTGAGTACACCCCACAGTGAACATGTCCAAATTGTGCCCAAATGTGTCGTTGTCCCTCCCTGGTGTCATGTGTCAAGGTCCCAGGTGTAAATGGGGAGCAGGGCTGTTAAATTTGGTGTTTTGGGTACAATTCTCTCATACTGGCCACTGGATATTCAACATGGCACCTCATGGCAAAGAACTCTCTGAGGATGTGAGAAATAGAATTGTTGCTCTCCACAAAGATGGCCTGGGCTATAAGAAGATTGCTAACACCCTGAAACTGAGCTACAGCATGGTGGCCAAGGTCATACAGCGGTTTTCCAGGACAGGTTCCACTCGGAACAGGCTTCGCCAGGGTCGACCAAAGAAGTTGAGTCCACGTGTTCGGCGTCATATCCAGAGGTTGGCTTTAAAAAATAGACACATGAGTGCTGCCAGCATTGCTGCAGAGGTTGAAGACGTGGGAGGTCAGCCTGTCAGTGCTCAGACCATACGCCGCTCACTGCATCAACTCGGTCTGCATGGTCGTCATCCCAGAAGGAAGCTGACGCACAAGAAAGCCAGCAAACAGTTTGCTGAAAACAAGCAGTCCAAGAACATGGATTACTGGAATGCCCTGTGGTCTGACGAGACCAAGATAAACTTGTTTGGCTCAGATGGTGTCCAGCATGTGTGGCGGCGCCCTGGTGAGAAGTACCAAGACAACTGTATCTTGCCTACAGTCAAGCATGGTGGTGGTAGCATCATGGTCTTGGGCTGCATGAGTGTTGCTGGCACTGGGGAGCTGCAGTTCATTGAGGGAAACATGAATTCCAACATGTACTGTGACATTCTGAAACAGAGCATGATCCCCTCCCTTCAAAAACTGGGCCTCATGGCAGTTTTCCAACAGGATAACGACCCCAAACACAACCTCCAAGATGACAACTGCCTTGCTGAGGAAGCTGAAGGTTAAGGTGATGGACTAAACCCAATTGAGCACCTGTGGCACATCCTCAAGTGGAAGGTGGAGGAGTTCAAGGTGTCTAACATCCACCAGCTCCGTGATGTCATCATGGAGGAGTGGAAGAGGATTCCAGTAGCAACCTGTGCAGCTCTGGTGAATTCCATGCCCAGGAGGGTTAAGGCAGTGCTGGATAATAATGGTGGTCACACAAAATATTGACACTTTGGGCACAATTTGGACATGTTCACTGTGGGGTGTACTCACTTATGTTGCCAGCCATTTAGACATTAATGGCTGTGTGTTGAGTTATTTTCAGAAGACAGTAAATCTACACTGCTATACAAGTTGTACACTGACTACTCTAAGTTATATCCAAGTTTCATTTCTATAGTGTTGTCCCATGAAAAGATATAATAAAATATTTGCAGAAATGTGAGGGGTGTACTCACTTTTGTGATACACTGTATATGTGCAAGTAAATGAGATTCTTATGGGCATTCACCTGTTACCGCTGCAACAGCGACTCCTGCCAGCACCTCAAACAGAAAATCGGGGTTAGACAGTGTTGTAGCGGCCCATCCAGCCTTCCATCCATCATTTATATTTGCTCATATTCATAAGGACAAGGTCAAAAAGACATCATGTGACCATCATAAAAAGGCCAAAATTTATTGCAATGGAGCTGAATTAGACACACATACAAAGGGTCTTTTGGAAAACCTAGTGAGCTCTCTACATAAATGGCATTTTATGCCATCCTACTTGCACTCTAGAGAGGAAGTGATAAACTAACTGAATAGCGATGCAGTGTCTGATGCTTCCTAAGTGATGAAGGCATTCCCAGCAATCAACTTTTCTTTGTAAATAAATTCTTATTGATTTTTAATTTGTATAAAGGTGTTCAATTGTAATTTATTTGCAAATGTAAGACAATTTAACAATTTTCGGAACACAAAGGGAGATGTTAGCTGGTATGCTAGCGAGTTGTGATGTCTCAGCCCATTGAACTGGTTTGAAAACTGCTGTGATGTAATCGCTGTCTAAGTAGTGTGTCTGAATAACTCGTTTGATGTCTTATTAGAATCCTCTCTACCTAGGCAGCTGCCTATGTAGGCAGTAGGCAGCAAGGCAGCTCACTAGGTTTTTGGACAGACCCAAAGTATTGCAAGGGCTAAGCTGCTTTATTATTGCAAAATGACACTACTGAAAGATGAACGTAGACTGGTACATCCAGACATCAAACATAGCATCAGGTTTTAAATCTTCCAACACCAGCATTTAATAGTAACCAGGTGTGAAGCAGAGACACCTGGTCAGACTTATAATAAGCTATATGGAAATAAAGAGGCCCAATAGAAAGAAAGGAGCATCCATGGGTACCTTTGTAATTGAAAATGATCTCTATCTTGTTGACAAAGACAAGCGGAGGAACAGGTGACAGAGGCTCCACAACGGCTGAGTCTCTGGGCGATGGCCGCCCCTTTGGGCTGAGCAGATGGCGAAAGGCCCGTTGCTAGGCGTGAAGCCTGAGGAATCCATTTTTTAATTCCAGATTATTTGCTTCAGAACCACAAGCAATATCCCGAGTGCTCCCGAGGCCAAAAGGGGAGGAGGGACACCCTGAGAGAAGACACGGGAAGACACAGGGCCGTGTTAGTAGTTGCCTCATTGGGGTGTGGGGTGAAAAGAAGTATTGTTTAGAGGCCAACGTTAAAGGGCCAAGCAACCCTTTAAAAAGAAGAAGAAGATCTTTTTTAATATTATTGAACGTTGTAATGAGAACAGGTCTAATCCTGTCCTTTAAATATTGTTCCATTAGGATCAAACACAGGGGTGTATAACTGTGATTCTGGAGTGTGATCTAAAGTAACACATTTACTAATCACAATAATAGATTATTTAGTTAAAATCTGGTTATGAAGCAAGACTATGCTGTACATTGGAGTGCTAAGTGTTGTGCACACCTGATTTAAGAGTTATACTGGTTTCCAGTCCACATCTTTTAATGCAGCTAGAGAAGTAGGGCATATTCAGTGTGCAATAATTTAGATCCATATATTTTTTTCTTAGTAAATGCCTCTAGTCTCTAGAGTATGACCCATTCTACTACCAAAGTCTGTCTATAAAGATTTGGCTTGCTTTTATGAACTTGTTTACAATGGTAAACCCAGTTATAAAAAAATTTTTGTCCAGTAAACTAAATATATCCAATTACCTAATTGCATTTTGCCTCCTCCTCTAAGGCTGCTGACCTCTAGTCCTGACCAAGAAGAGCTGTATCTAACACACACCCCTCCAACACGTGTGCAGTAGCCGACTGCTTCTTTTCACCTGCACAAGGCAAGTTCATATAGAGGTCCGTATTGTGCATGGAGAGTCACACAACAATCTCCATTATCCCCTGTCTCCTTGAAGGTGCCATCAAACAGCCAGCAGGGGTCATATTTGTTATAATAGTTATAAGGAATATAACTCTGGCATTCCCACCCTCAGACTAGCCAATCATTATCAGTATGGACGCCCAGCCTGCCGGTAGCAGAGCTGAGATTTGAACTTGCGAAATATCGGCTCTGGTGTGCTATTGATTAGGTTTCCTTGTTTAACTCTAAACCAAACTGTATAATTGCAAAGAAAGATACACTGTTATGCCCCAATCTCTAGAACATGTAGTAGGTGTGTTGGCTGCTTTTAATTCCTCATGGGTGTGAGTAAGTAAATAAATGGGTAACGTATATTGACATGTAATGGGTCGACCATATAGTTTCCAGGTGTTGCTGGACTCACCATATACACCGATCAGCCATAACATTAAAACCACCTTGTTGTTTCTACACTCACTGTCCATTGTATCAGCTCCACTTACCATATAGAAGCACTTTGTAGTTCTACAATTACTGACTGTAGTCCATCTGTTTCTCTACATACTTTTTAACCTCCTTTTACTCTGTTTTCCAATGGTCAGGACCCCCACAGGACCACCACAGAGTAGGTATTATTTGGGTGGTGGGTCATTCTTAGCACTGCAGTGACACTGACATGGTGGTGGTGTGTTAGTGTGTGTTGTGCTGATATGAGTGGATAGGACACAGCAGCGCTGCTGGAGTTTTTAAACACCTTACTGTCACTGCTGGACTAAGAATAGTCCACCAACCAAAAATATCCAGCCAACAGCGCCCCGTGGGCAGCGTCTTGTGACCACTGATGAAGGTCTAGAAGATGACCAACTTAAAAAGCAGGGAGGAGTGTCCAATAGAATGGACAGTAAGTGGACAATGTATTTAAAAACTCCAGCAGCGCTGCTGTGTCTGATCCACTCATACCAGCACAACACACTAACACACCACCACCATGTCATTGTCACTGCAGTGCTGAGAATCATCCATGACCCAAATAATACCTACTCTGTGGTGGTCCTGACCATTGAAGAACAGCATTAAAGGGGGCTAACAAAGCATGCAGAGAAACAGATGGACTACATTCAGTAATTGTAGAACTACAAAGTGCTTCTATATGATAAAAAGGACAGTGAGTGTAGAAACAAGAAGGTGGTTTTTATGTTATGGCTGATCAGAATTTCACATAGTAATAAGGCAAGAGCTTTACAAGACAGAGGGCTTTTAGTTTGTCAAACACAAACCCAAAAAACATTAGACACACCCACCAGCAGCGACCAGGAATAATATAAAGGAACACAAATTTTTCGTAAGAGATCGTAAGAGGAGATTTGACTTGAACAAATACCATATGATTGATGTTCTGGCATGAGAAAGATTGTGACCCTACATAAGGGAAGCAATTCATTCCTTCTGATTCAGTTTAGGGAAACCAGACTGAATAATTTTTGGAAAACTAAGATTCTTCCATATCAACAAGGGAAATATTTAAAAATCAAAATAGGAATAAGGAATCAAATGCTTCATGATTCCTCTTAGAAAAAAAGATTTGATTCTGAATCAGTATCGGAAAAGAGACTTGTTTGACTTGAGTCGACTCTAAAAATTGATTCATGAACAAAACAACTCACTGAGCAAGGTGAGCCAGATCACCACAGGCCCCTTCGACACATGTTCAATTAGTGGTTGATTCTTATCATCTGTCTGTGTTTGGTTCCACACTGTACCCCCCACCCTATCAACCCAAAAACGGCCAGTTGCGTCTGTGTGGACACCCGGCCAAGTTGATGGCTCTGCTAAGATTCAGACTTGCAGGTTCCAACACTCCCCAGTGGTTTGCTTTCATGCTGGAACAGACCCAAGGGTCCCTGTATTCACTTCTTAAGCAACAAGAAAAATGTGAGTAGTGCATTTTTAATAGCAGGTCCACTGATGCGTATGTGTTTTATAGCAACTTGTCATTCATTTTTGATGTTAATATCACTTTAGTAACTGTACACCCTCACTTAGTGCTACCAATGTTAGTGTCATTGCAGTACTAAGAATTGTAATTATATACCCACCAAGTTTATCTATATGGTAGGTGTATATAGAACATAATCAATGAATATAGCTACTCAATAGGTGTACCTAATAAAGTGCTCAGTGAGAATATAATGTTCATATACAATACATAAATCAACAGGCACTACAAAAAGTTTCTGGTTATTTCATTACAAATTCCCCAAATTGCTGTAACATACATAAAAAGGAAGAATTTTCTATAAGCTCTTCTACTTCAGCTAAGCTAAACATGTTCTCTAGGGTTCTTTGTATCAAAAAATAACCAGAACTTTAAATACACACACAAAAGCTGGACATGCAGGGCCAGTGTCCAAGAAAGACATGTTTGGTGGTCTCTCAACACGTTTGATTCGAGCAGATCTCCGGCTGCTGCTGTTTGTTTTTATCTCAATAAGTGGCTTTAATAGGCTCACATGTAACAAGGAACAAAACTTTTCCTCCCTGAAAAGAAAACCTTTCCTCACAGGCCACTTCAGTAGGAATTAAGACAGTCTGCTGCTGTGATATTGGAATCCAAAAATAAAATTCTGCCCAACTGGAAATAAAAGAAGAAAAAGCAATCATGGGACGACTCAGTAGTGCTGTCGGTAGAGAGGATGTCGCATAGGTGGGAATGTTGATTCAACCATAGGCGCAGACCCCTGTCTACCACCGAAAGCGCCAACACTGAGCACGTGAGCATCGGAACTGGATCACAGAGCAATGAAAGAAGGTGGCCTGGTCTAATGAATCATGTTTTCTTTTACATCACGTGGATGTCCGGGTGCGTCGCTTACCTGGGGAACACATGGCACCAGGATGCACTATGGGAAGAAGGCAAGCCGGCGGAGGCAGTGTGATGCTTTGGGCAATGTTCTGCATGGGAAACCTTGGGTCCTGCCATCCATGTGATTGTTACTTTGACACATACCACCTACCTAAGCATTGTTGCAGACCATGTACACCCTTTCATGGAAACGGTATTCCCTGATGGCTGTGGCCTCCTTCAGCAGGATAATACGCCCTGCCACAAAGCAAAAATGCTTCAGGAATGGTTTAAGGAGCACAACAACGAGTTTGAGGTGTTGACTTGGCCTCCAAATTCCCCAGATCTCAATCCAATCGAGCATCTGTGGGATGTGCTGGACAAACAAGTCCGATCCATGGAGGCCCCACCTCGCAACTTACAGGAGTTAAAGGATCTGCTGCTAACATCATGGTGCCAGATACCACAGCGCACCTTCAGGGGTCTAGTGGAGTCCATGCCTCAACGGGTCAGGACTGTTTTGGCAGCAAAAGGGGGACCAACATTAGGAAGGTGATATATATATATACTGTACATTGGCTCCAGCAATACCTTTTGCTTTCATATTTGGCATGGTTATTATTGGTCATCTACATTTATTTACCACTATACCACACTGGACAGCTTACTGAAATAATAAAAAAATCATTAAAGCCACTCTACATGGCTTAGACAGTTACAGGGAGTGCAGCACCCACTTTACCAGCCGTGGCTCCACCTAATCCAAACCTATAAAATATAAAAATAAGTGATCCAGAGTCTCGAATTCTCAACTGAATCTAAAAGTCACTTCACCAGGTTTTTACATTTCATTCAATGTAGCAGTGGCCAGGCGAACAGAGCTCCGCCAGAGTATTTGTTCGAAGAGGTTTAGAGGCGTCGTACAGTCTGCTGGAAGACCCTTTCGTCATCCTACATTTCCTCCCTCATTCTGCCTCTTCCTCTATCTGCGTTCTCTGTCCCTCTCTTCTACCTCACAGCTCATTCCTGGTCTCCTTCACATCCTGATTATAATGTGATTATCTCATTAAAAGCTTTATAGATGGAAGAAAAAGAGGGATTTGAGGTTTGCATCACACACCCAGGTTGACTGTATTTTCTCTGAGGTCGCTTTTGGTTTCTTTATCATGCTAATGCAGTAGAAGTGTTTCTCTGGGGTTTGTATCTTTGACAGATTCAGTACAATATCCTCCTGTTTTGAAAGGTTTTGCATCTCAGTGCTTTGAATCTTTTCCCATCTACAACCCTAAATCAGAAAAAGTTGGGACAGCATAAAAAATACAAATAATAACATTTACATACATTTACTTTGACTTTAATTTGATTGGAGACAGGATGAACTTTCATGTTTTGTCTGCTCAACTTCATTTAATTTATTAATAAACATCCACGCCTGCAACACATTCCAAATAAGTTGGGACAGTAAAGCATTTACCACTTTGTAATGTTGCCATTCCTTTTCACCACATTTAAAAGACATTTTGGCACAGAGGATACCAAGTGATTTAGTGTTTTAGCTTTTATGTTGTCTCATTCTTCCTGCAAATACATCTTAAGACAGTACGGGGTCGTCATTGTCGCATTTTTCATTTTAAAATTATTCACACATTCTCTATTGGGGACAGGTCAGGACTGCAGGCAGGCCAGTCCAAAACTCGTTCCCTGTTCTTCCGCAGCCATGCCTTTGTAATGTGTGCAGCATGTGGTTTTGCATTGTCTTGTTGAAAAATGCATGGACGTCCCTGGAAAAGATGACCTGAAGGCAGCATATGTTGCTCTAAGATCTCAATGTACTTTTCTACATTAATGCTGCCATCACAGAAGTGTAAATGACCTTTGCCAAGGGCACTGACACAGCCCCATACCATGACAGACCCTGGCTTTTAGACTTGTTTCTGATAACAGTCTGGATGGTCCTTTTCGTTTTCGTATTTTCCAAAAATAACCTGGAATGCTGATTCATCTGACCACAATACACATTTCCACTGTGTGATGGTCCATCCTAGATGCCTCAGAGCCCAGAGAAGTCGACGCCACTTCTGGACATGGTAAACATAAGGCTTCTTTTTTGCACAGTAAAGTTATAATGGCATTTGTGCATGTAACTCTGTGTTGTAGTGCTTAACAAAGGTTTGCCACTCATCCTTTCCTGGATGCTGCTTTTGTAACCATGATTACAATTACCTGTTGACATCACCTGTTTGGAATGTGTTGCAGGCCTGACATGCAGGAATGAATGTTTATTAATAAATAAAATAAAGTTGAGCAGGTAAAACATGAAATATCTCGGGTTCAAACTGTCTGCATTTAATAAAGTCAATGTAAGGAACACTGCATTTGTATTTTATTTGCATTTTCCATACTGTCCCAACTTTTTTTCTGATTTGGGGTTGTAGAACTGAATAAAAAAAAAGAAAATGTGGGCATGATTTATTGAGCTACAGTAATGTTTCTAAAGTTTGTCCTGAATTTCTGATGGTTTGCATGTGTAAAAATTATTCATATGCTTTATAACACGTCCAAAAAAATTGACAACTGATTTTCAACGAGGATCTACTAACAATTGAGTTTACACTGTAACAGTCCTGTTTGGCTATTTTTAAATAGCAGAGAACTTTGGAATGGCAAAGGATGAAAACAATTAAATTTTTTAACCATTTTAAAAAGATAAAAGCTAGAGTAAACTGGACCAGTGACTTGATAGTTAACATAAGCATTGAGTTAATCCCCAGACATCCTGTCGTATCCGGTCATATTTATTCTTAGAAGTTTTTCCATACTATAATACTGACACACTGACATCATGAGTCCCGCATTTTATATATACCTTTAAAATTAAATATTGTAATGTTTTCAGGGGTGGAGCAGGTAGTTGAAGGTAAAAGAGGAAGAGGATGGCCAGGAACAAGACGGATGGATACAATTAAAGGAACAATGCGTTCAGGTAGCGCAGAGGTCTAATATACAAGCCCATCATTGTTGTAGCTAAGATTTGTGTCCTAAGCAGTGCTGCCAGCCTGGTCACTTTGTAGAAACAACTAGCCTCATCTGAGGCAGGATGGGCCAGGTTGGCAGTCTCCTCTTTGCTACTGCTCGTGGAAAGAAGTGGCTGAGGAGGTGTGTGCTAGTAACTGTGATAATGTGAATGGAACGTGCCTACAGAATTGGCGCAAATGATTTTAAGAACCGCTTTCTGAACCAATCAGACCTTCTAATTTTAATTGTTAGTAAGAAATGCTGTTATTTGCATGTATTTAGTTTGCAGCGTCACACAGATGATTGTCAATGATCTTGATTGACTTTCTAACGGGTTCGTGTTTTACTTCACAACCGGGAAAAGTTTGGAGGTTTTAAATTATAAGCACATTTACAAAATAACGGATTATATTCCTGATGGGACACATGGTTATAAATTTAATAGCATCAAGAACAAGGTAAGGGAAGCAGTATTATGGATTTTTTGCTGTGTTTGGGATTTTGGCCGCTGTGCAGTAATTAGCAATGAAAACAAAACGTTAGTTTAAGCTTTTAACTGGTACCTAGGAAAGTAAAGGCACTATACAAATACAGTTGCTAACTTACATATTATTTGTTTATTTCTACGCTACATTTCCAATATATGTTTTGTGTATATTATATTGACTCGTGACTTGAATCAGACTCTAGCCTAAAGACTCGTGACTTGACTCGGACTCTAGCCTAAAGACTCATGACTCGACTCGGATTGTGAACATCTCTGGTCTGGAGAAACACTGTCCATATGGTCTCCAGGAGACGGAATTGACTTAACATTTAAAAAAATCCCTTTGATTGACAGGTTGATGGCGGAACCTGACAAGAAGATGCTGAACAACAGATTCGTGTCTTAATAAAACCGTGGTTTGATTCAGCAGATTTGTATGTGAGTCAGAAACATTCTTGTTGGCATGAGGCTAAAAAGAAATGGCGAAATCTCACCTCATGCTCACCTCACCGGGTCTCTGAACGGCTGTTTAAAACATGTTCCCCTTTCCCCTGAATCTGGCACAACATAGTGTGGAGAAACTCCTGTATAATCAACCCCCATGAATCCTGAATTTCAGATTGCCAAATGCGCTTCGGAAACTTCCCAGGACAGCTGAGGGAACAACTGCACCTAGTTACCTAATGACCCTAGCAGGCATATTAGCAACCCGGGCATGAAGTGTGAGAAACTATTTCTGCTATTAGAAAGTCTGTTTGTTGACATTGCTATGCTGTGTGGTCAAGAATCTTCCATAATGCAATGTATATTAGGACCAGATTTGTAAACAAACAGTCTAAACCCTGGACCCCGGATCCTGGTGTTGCACTGAACCCACAATATGTGTTGTGTAATAAACAATAATCATGCCAGTGGGGTGCCTGGGGCTGGGGATTGTTGGTTAAAGAGTGGCATTTAGCTGTGGGTATACATGTATTATTAAACTAATATTTCAAAAGATGTTAGAAGCATGGTTTTTAATTATCCCCCTGACCACAAGGACGGCCTCAAACGTGCCGGGTATGAATTTGTTCCAAAGCACGACCTCACTCAGGAAACACTGAGAAGAGCGAATCGAGTATGTGTAGCTTCTTCCGTCAGGGGCTGGAGGAGATCCATGCCGCGTGATTGTGGCCTCCTAATTGGCCAGGCTTTACCCAAATCAATGCCATGTGCTGCGAGTGAACGCCCAAGCAAGCGGAACGTTCTTTGAGGTGGCGCCGCGACGCCTCTGGCTCCAACCGAACCGGGTCGATATGCAGCCAAAAGCATCATAGCTGAGCTCCATCGTCTGCAAGGACACATCCTCTCTTACTTTCTTCTTCTTTCTTTTGTTTCGTTCTTACTCCTTTGTTCCTGGTTTGTTCAGACCTCTGCCATGTTTAAATAACATTCATGGAACGTTAGCATTTGTTGGCGAGACTGCTCACTGCTCCTTTTGTTCCCTCCGTTGTTCTTTCCCTCTCGTGGTTCGTTCTCTCCTCTGTAGCCATGTTTGAATAACATTCATGGGACATTACTTCAAAGAATCAATGGCAATGAATGGTAGACTCCGACTCTTCCTGCTAAAGGGAAATGCCCGCACTGCAAGTCCACCCATGCCAGCTCATTTGGCCAGGTAAAACGTTCTGGTTTTCCACTTTCCCAAGCCTTCAATCCGCAGGGTTACTTAATCAGCCACCATGTTCAACTTTTTACTGTAACAGTGGGAAACTTTAAACCACCAACATTGACTGCAACTCAGAATGTTTTAACCATGCTGACTTTAAAAGAGCTAATTAACAACTGTACAGAAACAGTACAGAATCTCTAATTTATATATTTTTATGAACAGTTAATAAGCAGTGGTTAGTCCAAATATTTTTGCCTTATGGACACAAATTTGCCTCTTACACTACATGGCAAAAATCACAATAAAGTTTAAATGTTTCACCCACATATTGCTTATCCATATACTGTTTATAATTAAGTAGGCAAATAAATTATTAGCTTCCAATTTTGCAGCAACAATTTAGGGAAGATCTGTTCCTTTTTCAGCATGACTGTGCCGCAGTGCAAAGGAAAAAGGAGACAAGTCCAAATGGGATGTCTAGCCAGCACATGGTCAGGTGTTCACATACTGTCCAAATTTTTTGCCTTATAGTGTGAGTAAACAAACAAACAGCATGTTTTACACACACACACACACATACATGTATATACAGTATATATGTGACCACCTTCCTCATATTCTGTTGGTCCTCCTTTTGCTGGCAAAACAGTGACACTGACATGGTGCTGGTGTGTTAGTGTGTGTTGTGCTGGTATGAGTGGATCAGACACAGCAATGCTGCTGGACTTTTTAAACACCTCACTGTCACTGCTGGACTGAGAATAGTCCACCAACCAAAAATATATCCAGCCAACAGTGCCCCATGGGCAGCGTCCTGTGCCCACTGATGAAGGTTTAGAAGACGACCAACTCAAACAGCAGCAATAGATGAGTGATTGTCAGACTTTACATCTACAAGGTGGACCAACTAGGTAGGAGTGTCTAATAGAGTGGACAGTGAGTGGACATGGTATTTAAAAACTCCAGCAGCACTGCAGTGTCTTATCCACTCATACCAGCACAACTCACACTAACACACCACCACCATGTCAGTGTCACTGCAGTGCTGAGAATGATCCACCACCCAAATAATACCTACTCTGTAGTTGTCCTGGGACAGTCCTGACTATTGAAGGACAGCATGAAAGGGGGCTAACAAAGCATGCAGAGAAACAGATAAACTACAGTCAGTAATTGTAGAACTACAAAGTGCTTCTACTGTATATGGTAAGTGGAGCTGATAAAATGGACAATGTGTGTAGAAACAAGGACGTGGTTTTAATGTTAGGGCTGATCGGTGTAATCCACAACATTCTCCACTACTGTGGGCCTCCACCCTGACCAAGAAGAGCCACAGACTATCACACACCCAGCTGGTTGATAGCACAACTACGGTTCAAACTCAAGAGCTTGAGGTCTTAGTGGGCTTGCTCATGTTGTACACGTATTTGCACTTGCAATTGTTTTTCAATTGTACTGTCCGAAATTTTGGTCAGTTCGGGTTGGCTGATATACTGTAGATTAGTAGATGCTTCGTTTTGTCTACTGTATTGTTTTGTAAATGCACTGTTATATTTTGAATATCTGCCAACAGGTCCATTAAGATTAGGAAGTTAGAAAGGCTGGAACCTAGCACAGGACCATTGTTCTGGCATTACGATGTATCATGTGGTATTGGTAATAACATCATGAAGCTGGTATCTTGATGAAACTATGGTTCTTTACTAAACTTCACTTTATAAGGACATTTGCGTAGCTGGATGATATCTCCACATCAGTACACCGAATCCCAGGAATTAAAGAAACATGTCTATATCACACAATCTCTAAACCTTTGCCTCTCCCTGACTGTTCTCACACTAGCAGGATTGTGTAAATTACTGCTACTTTGCAATTGTGAGACCAAGTTCAGAGTGAAAATACAAACAGGAGCATTCAGGAGAAAATGTTAACTGACCGTAAGCCAAAACACTTCAATTAGGATACCATCAAAGATTCTGAGGAAGTCTTAATGACTTGGTGTTGAGGCATTTCAGACAAACTTGGTGTGAATACTTCCTCCTTCCCCAAAACCTTTTACGAGTCGAGGTGCATTTTTTCCCATGCTACAACAGCCAAGTCCTCCGGGACGCCCGAGCCACTGCAACGTTTCTCTTACCACAAAAACACACACTCGACGAGAGGAGAAACAGGAAATGGCTAAAAATAGGCCAGATTAAAGGTAGGTTATGGCCCAGGAACATGAGAAGGATGGACTTGAGCAGGACTGAAACTCCTCCTGAGCATTCCGAGCGCTTTTTCTCAGGCCGGGGCTTGGGAACAGGCCCATGCAGCTGAGAAGTGGCCTGTTTATTTTCCTTTCAGGTTCAACATTCTCCGTGTCATGGTTCAGAAGTGGAGTAGTTTAGTGTGTGGACTGCTGAGAGGACGTGCTGTGAGGGGTTTACAGACTGGGTTTTTATCCTCTTTTCAATTGGCATTAGCAGCATTTAAATTCAGCTCCAGAATTATTTTCACCCTTCGTAAATATGGTCACACAAATGGCTTTGTGTTTAATGGGCTTATTAGCTTTAATTAAAGTACTGTAGATATACAATGATCAGCCATAAAATTAAAACCTCCTTGTTTCTACACTCATTGTCCATTTTATCAGCTCCACTTACCATATAGAAGCACTTTGTAGCTCTACAATTACTAACTGTAGTTTATCTGTTTCTCTTCACACTTTCACCCTGTTCTTCAATGATCAGGACCCCCACAGAGTAGGTATTATTTAGGTGGTGGATCATTCTCAGCACTGCAGTGACACTGACATGGTGGTGGTGTGTAAGTGTGTGTTGTGCTGGTATGAGTGGATCAGACACAGCAGCGCTGCTGAAGTTTTTAAATACCATGTCCACTTACTGTCCACTCTATTAGACACTCCTACCTAGTTGGTCCACCTTGTAGATGTAAAGTCAGAGACGATCGCTCATCTATTGCTGCTGTTTGAGTTGGTCATCTTCTAGACCTTCATCAGTGGTCACAGGACATTGCCTACAGGGCGCTGTTGGCTGGATATTTTTGGTTGGTGGACTATTCTCAATCCAGCAGTGACAGTGAGGTGTTTCAAAACTCCAGCAGCGCTGCTGTGTCTGATCCACTCATACCAGCACAACACACACTAACACACCACCACCATGTCAGTGTCACTGCAGTGCTGAGAATGATCCACCACCCAAATAATACCTGGGAGGGTCCAGACCATTGAAGAACAGCATGAAAGGGGACTAACAAAGTATGCAGAGAAACAGATGGACTACAGTCAGTAATTGTAGAACTTCTATATGGTATGCTTCTATATGGTAAGTGGAGCTAATAAAATGGACAGTGAGTGTAAAAACAAGGAGGTGGTTTTAATGCTATGGCTGATCAGTGTATTTCAAGATAAAAAAAAAACCCTAATGATTATTGGCTACGAATAAGCTCAGGCACTCAGTAGATTGATTGATCATGACACTTTACAATCAATCTTTTCCTTCATTCAAAATATCTCTTTTTGCAAGTTCTGACACAGTTATTATGTTGGATACTCAACCCTAACTATTTATTCGGACTTGGGACCTGCAATGAGAGTGCACTGACCATTCAAGTTCACTACCCAATAGCTAGGCTGTTCAGCCATACACCCACATCCCAATCAAAGACAATCATGTATTTGTAGTCACCAGTCCCACTAAAATGAGATTCAAACCCCATATCTCAGACTCAACAAGTCTTCTAGCTTATCATATATTCTGTTCAATTCTAATTTGTTGTATTATTTTCTTCTCTTTTTATTTAAATGTCCTCAATTGATTTGCATTTTATTCGGTTCTGTACTATTACGCAGTTGTGGCTTACATTAAGGCTGATATAAACACATCTGTTTGCGTGGTGCTCTCTGTGTTCATATGCTCCTGCCTGTGCCGCACCTGAATGGCATTTAATGAACGGAAACCTTGTAAAATTAACTTCGTTACAGGGCCTCAAATAAAAACGCTTCTGAAACAGGTCCCAGCGCAGTAATTTCAGCCCGCCACCGACAACGCAGACCTTCCTCTCCCTTTTTCATCAGTGTTAAATTAAAACCTGAAAGCTGCATATACAAATACAAATACAAATAAACCATGATGAAATCTTTTTTTAGGAGGGCTGAGTTTCTGCGACACTTATTTCATTCCAGCACCCAAGAGGAGCAAAGAGGTTGAGAACGTATTTCGTAGCGCAATCATTTCGGCCAATTACAAACACATGACGCAGAGGGGAGAAAGATGTAGTTGCAACAACTGCACATTTGAAGTGTCTACCTGTAACACAAGAACTTCTGCCAGGCCTCTGGCTTGCGACTCAAGCATCTTCTGACTGTTGTTTGGAGGTGCCCCAGTCACTGAACCTCTTATTTCAGTTTTCCCTCTGAAGTTTGTTTTTACCAGCACTCCACGGTGTATTTACATCTATCACATTGAAAGTAAAATATACAAAGCCAAACCGTTTCCTGAGCGCTTCCAAAAGTTGACGTTTCTCACTTGCGCTCGAGCTCTACATTTGGAAAAGCGACGCCACATCTGGTTTGCTCCTCTTATGAAACAACTTCAAAGTCTTTTGTGGCTCCTTGATTATTTAAACGTTGGCGGAGCCGATCGGGGCGCCGACTCTTTTTTTTTTTTTTTTTTTTTTGAAGGGACGGGGCCGAATGGAAGAATACCGCACTCACTTCAACACCCCTGTAATGGTAGTGGGAGGAAGAAAGAAGAATTGGAAGGAAAAGAAAGCAGAGCGCATACAGAAGACTTCTGTGGTTGTGTTTGTGTTGCGCCGAGTGTGTTTGCTTTGAATCCTCACAAGACATAACGACGCTCCAGGAAATCCTTCATCGGGATCTTTTCTCTTCGCATGAGATAGATGCTGTGATGAGGCTTTTCTAAATCAGAGCGATCTGAACATCTGGGAGATGTGATAACATGTTTAAGACCTATTGAGGTATTGCAAAACTGGAGTATTTAGTTATGTTTACCCTTGTTAAATTTAACCTTTGCATAGGGACCCATAGTGCCACCCTGGTTCATAGATGTATTTTTCTAAGTCAATTGATCTTTTTTTTAATGCATTTTCTCCCCTTTAAGCACATCCAATTGCCCGATTGCGTCATGCTTCCTCTCCACCAATGCCGCTCCCCGCTCTGATTGAGGAGAACGAAGCTAACCCACGCCCTCTCTTCTCTCTTAATTATTATCCAGTAATACAATTCCTCGCTCATGTTTTAATACAATAACTCACGCTAAGCTTTGTTCACATCAAGCATTGTTTGTTCTGCCTGAGTCGCTTTTACCACATCATATCAAACAGTTAGTCTCATTGGAGGCGCTTTGAAAAGGTCAGTAGCAAACTGGGTCAAAGTCTATTTAGGCAAGAATCGCGAGCTCAATGCAGCAGTGCAATGCAACAAGTGTGTGGTGCACATCACTTAGGGAAGCACAGCGGCAAGCTAAGCAGCACCACCAAACTCTATAGGAAACAATGGCACAGCCGTGTAAATGTGACTCAAGTAATTGGCCCTGTCTAAGAAATGAAAGGTCAGAATCACCTCCTGACCACTGATCAGTTACTCCGATTGTCTGAGTGAGGTGATTGCACAAGTGGTGGATGGTTACAAAGAGCATAGTGTGTTCCTCTGTACTTGTTAAAGCCCTGTAGGAATCCACACTGGCCAGTAAAAACAACAACAAAAAAACTATTTTTACACAGACTGGGGGAGATGTGTTCTAGCCTTGTGACCCTCCTTAGGGTGTTGACGGCAAGAGCTAAGATTATAATTCACAAGCTATGTGTGTCTAGAAATTAATTGAAATCCTCCTGTTGCAATTCTCTGCCATGAAAAATATGATAAAGTGGCCAAATCCAGATGTGCAAAGATAAACAAGCTTGCAGAATTTTGCTTAGAATAAGACACCTTAGTAGGCAGTCTAACACAAAGTTTGAGGCTTAGAGGTGCCAATAGGTTGTTAGGCATCTTGGATACATTGTCATACATGCAGCACAGTGTAACGAGGAATTGGATGTGTCTAAAATGGAATGCACTAAAAAGGGGGGAGGAAAGGTCAGTATATTCATACATGAGTACAAGCTCGGCTACACCACTGGTAAAATGAGATATATGCATGACTTAATATAAATGAAGTACAAAGGAGGAAGTTTGTTACCCTAAGGTTGTTTCTCAGTGGATGACAGAATGGTCAGCGACATCTAAGTCTTAAATGTTATTGATAGAGAAGCTTAAGTTGGGATGACCTGGACTATTTTTAGGGTGGGACAGCCTGTTGTAGCTCTGATGTGGGAAAAGTCTGTCCTTTTTGCTATCCCTGTTGCTTGATGCGTTCCAGCCTGAGGAGTGGGAGAGAAGGTCGGCGCTGCGCTGCACTATGTTTAACATGTGTCCAATGTGAGAGAAAAAGAGAGAGACAGAGAAAGAGAGAGCAAGAGAATGATTGACTTGTGGGATTTCAGAACGTGAGTGCTAGCAATCACTATTTAAACATTTATATGTCTGTGTCACTATCTGTTTTGCGCTTTCTCTTTCTCTCATACACACTCGCTGTAGGAGGACTTCCTTGTCGACACTCTTGCTCTGCTCTCGTATCAGAGGAATGGCATTCCTGAGCTGTTTCGTTGCTGAACAGGAAGCGACTGCACGGCCAAAAATGATTAGGACCTGGGGAAAGGATAACATCCCCGGTGCCGAGCTCTTCGGTGGGAGTTTTCTGCTCTGACAAACAGTGTCAAACACATGCGAGATAGCACTCGCTTACACTTATGGGGTCACGGGACATAGAGAGACCAGAACCAGACCTGTTTGATTTAGTTAACCATCCTCCTAAATGCCCAAGAACACTGCCAGGAACTACCAGGAAAACTAATGCTAATGTCAGTAGTATAGTTTCAAACCTAGATTATACTATGCAAAGTTGAAATCATATAATTTATTGTTAATGCCCTGAAAATCTTGTTACGAACTGTAAAAACAAGCAGTTTCCTACGTAATATGTTTAGCGATTTAATTAATGTCCTTGTTTCTACACTCACTGTTCATTTTATCAGCTCCACTTACCATATAGAAGCATTTTGTAGTTCTACAATTACTGACTGTAGTCCATCTGTTTCACTACATTTTTTTTTTTTCTTCAACCCCTACAGAGCAAATATTATTTAGGTGGTGGCTCATTCTCAGCACTGCAGTGACACTGACATGGTGGTGGTGTGTTAGTCTGTGTTGTGCTGGTATGAGTGGATCAGACACAGCAGCGCTGCTGGAGTTTTTAAATACCGTGTCCACTCACTGTCCACTCTATTAGACACTCCTACCTAGTTGGTCCACCTTGTAGATGTAAAGTCAGAGTTGATCGCTCATCTATTGCTGCTGTTTGAGTTGGTCATCTTCTAGACCTTCATCAGTGGTCACAGGACGCTGCCCAAAGGGGGCTGTTGGCTTGATATATTTTTGGTTGGTGGACTGTTCTCAGTTCAGCAGTGACAGACAGTGAGGTGTTTAAAAACTCCAGCAGCGCTGCTGTGTCTAATCCACTCATACAAGCACAACACACACTAACACACCACCACCATGTCAGTGTCTCTGCAGTGCTGAGAATGATCCACCACCCAAATAATACCTACTCTGTAGTGGTCCTGGGAGAGTCCTGACCACTGAAGAACAGCATGAAAGCAGGATAACAAAGCATGCAGAGAAACAGATGGACTACAGTCAGTAATTGTGGAACTACAAAGTGCTTCTATATGGTAAGTGGAGCTGATAAAATAGACAGTGAGTGTAGAAACAAGGAGGTGATATTACTGTTATAGCTGATCAGTGTATATGGTTGATTTAATTAGCAATAATAGCAATGGGTGTGTCTGAAACACCTAAACCTGTTTTCATTCTGGGTTTTTCGCAGACCTATTATATTGTGTATTTGATTTTGATGGGTGTAATTGCCAGTTTTATCATCAATCTACACTAATCACCAATAATAAAGCAAAAATGTTATTAGAGCTCTTCGAAAATTAAATTCTCTCCCTAAAGTATTCAGACCATTTGCTGTGACACTTCAAATTGTAATCAGGTATATCCTGTCCCAGAGGAAACCCACGCAGAAACAGGACTGCCCCACTTAGAAATCAAACCCAGGACCTTCTTGCTGTGAGGCGACAGTGCTATCCACCCTGTTAATGTTTGTTTGTTTATTAAGATTTTAACATCATGTTTTACACTTTGGTTACATTCATGAGGAACGGTAGTTACTCATTACACAAGATTCATCAGTTCACAAGGTTATGGACACAGTCATGGACAATTTAGCATCTCCAGTTCACCTCACTTGCATGTCTTTGGACTATGGAAGGAAACTGGAGCAGACATGGGGAGAACATGCAAACTGCACACAGAAAGGACCCCGGACAGCCCCACCTGGGGATCGAACCCAGGACCTTCTTGCTGTGAGGTGACAGTGATATCCACTGAGCCACCGTGCCACCCTGTTAATGTAATATGTGGGTGTCCCAATACAAAAGCTAAAAGGTCAAGTCAAGGTAAGGTCGGACAAATAGGTCTATAAACCAGGGTCGCAATGCAAAGCTTAAATTTAACAGAAAGATAAATACATCCTGAAGTCAAAGTGTGTCTACATACTTTCGGCCATATGTTCATCTCACCAGATCACGATAATGATTAATTTTCAAATATATTTCCTAAGACACTATGTGCCACCATTTTTGTTTTTTCCCCTTTCCCCCAAGTTAGCGTAGCCAATTTGTTTTCCACTTGGAGACCCCAATCACGTCCATGGAGGGTGTATTTACATTTACATTTTCAGCATTTAGCAGACGCTTTTATCCAAAGCGACTTACAGTTATCAATGAATACATTTCAAGCAATTGAGGGTTAAGGGCCCTGCTCAGGGGCCCAACAGTGACAATCTGGCAATGGTGGGGCTTGAACCGGGGACCTTATGATTACTAGTCCAGTACCTTGACCACTGAGCTGCCATGGCCCATTTGTCTCTCCATTGCTGGCACAGTCCACTGACCCCTTCTTATCCCCCCATATTTGTGAGTGAGGCCAGTCTTGCGCATGGAGAGTCACGCACTGATCTCTGCGTTCCTCCACTTCTCTACAGGCACCTCGGGCTGCTAACCAGGGTCCATACACAGGGTCCCACCCAGCAGATTTTAGTAGCCTTTTTTGTCTGCTGCAAAGACTGTTAATCGTGCCTGCTAGGGGGCGCCCAGCCGACCAATAGCAGGGGTTCAGAATCCCTGCACTGGTGTGCTAGAGGAATATCCTGCTGCACCACCTGGGCAACCCACAAATTATCCAGTGAGCCTATTTTTAAGGCTCAAAATGTGCAGACTCTATCACAACCCCACTTCTTACCCTATTGACAACTAGTGCTGGTTACTACATTGTGTGTATCTATACAGAAATGCAGTCTTCTTATGTTTGTAGATTTCTGCGAGGTTTCCATCCAACCCGAAAACCAACCCAGATCTAACATTCTCCCACTGCGTAAGTCGATCCCAGCGCCAAACACACAAACAGCCCTGACACAGCGAACCTCCTCTCTGCCAGTAGCTGTTGAAAACGTTATTAGCCTAATATAAACTGTTTAAATAGACCTGACGGAAAAGCAGGAGCTGAAATGACTGGAAACTGGACTTGCTGTAGGTCTGTGAGGGTTTTGGGGGGTTCTAGCCCCTTTTTTGGCAGGATGTGCAACTGGGTTATTAATATTCCACCGGAGCCCGGAGAAATAAACTCTCCGTCAGAACATGTTGCCATGGCGTCTGCGGCCCGACGCGGCACATCAAACCTCACACGTTTTGGCAGCGCCGGAATGGCTCCGCATGCTGCATTATTTCTCTTCCCCTTCATTTTACTAAGAGGCCTAGTGTTTCAAAAGGATGTCAAATTTCTGTTTATTTGCTCTTTATGTTGATCATGAGTTTTATAAGCGGCACATACATTCTTCTTTTCTCTCCAAGCAGAAGGGGCCGGAAAAAGAAGTCTCTCGTCGAGCATCGAACAAAGAATCAAGCTAATAAGAGCATATGTCAACTATATACTTTGTACTTCTAAATAGCCGTCACTGAGCTGTTTGTTTTCCTATTATGTTTTCTACATCCCAGCCGGGTTCTTCCTGTAGCCTTAATTAACTCTTTATAGTGCTGCAGACTCATTATCCGAGCAGTATCAAGGGAGTCTGGTCTAGTAGACCTGAAGGCAAGGGAAAGCTTTAAAAGTGATTGCACGTCATTACCGTTGCATTAACTCAACTAGCCTGCAATTCTTGGGTCATGGCACACTTTTGTAATTTACCGTCATCATCTTGTTATGTATGATGGAGAGTGTATCATGGTATCATTACCTCCGCACGGTGAGCCTAATCACTCATTGGCTGCGGCTCAGCCAAACACTCATTAACACAACAGGCAAAAAAACCCAGCGTAACACTAAGGGTCACTTTATTATTCACAGAAACGTTTCACTTCCAGAATTCAAGCCTGCCGTAACGTAGCACACCTGCCTTTCCTGAACCTCCAGTCCTTTATCTTGAGGAAAATTAATAGCGCTGTGTTTTTCCCACACCCCCAATTACTCCAACGCACAAATTGAGCTCTCAGGATCTGATTGCATCTTGAGCTGGATGGTTTGGAGTCAGGAGTCATGTTTAAGTTACAGATAACTATTAAAGATTCGGTGCAAAGGCTCATTAGAGGCCAGTCTGAGCTCATGCCGATTAGTATGTATTTGCGGGAGTGAGAGAGATTTCGTATGAGCTGTGAACTCCTGACCACCTTCAGCTCTCTAATACCTAGTTCACACTACACACTACTACGTTCTTGGCTCAAAAATCGGCTCTTGATAGCTATGTGAGAATGTACAACGATTGGATCTGAGTGGCCTGCCGATCTCTCAAGAAAAATATCTAGCATGCTAAATATCTGGACCCGACAGCGACTCCAAATCCTGTAGTGTAAAAAGTGTTGCGGTCAGGTTGTGACTGGCAGTGAGTGCGATGCACAAGATACGTGTTGAGGGACAACCCGGAGGAGGAGTTGAACATGTCAACAAGCATGGCTACAGCAAAATATAGTTTCTATCAGAATACATTGGCATACACCAGCTTTACAGTATTTGTGACCTTACTGGCCACGCCAAACCTTAACACCCACGTTTTCATTGCAAAGATATTTATTTACCCCCAATTCTCTCTGCTGGTCGTGTAGCCCAATCCACTCCTTCACCCAGATTCTTTACTTTTTATTTATTTATTTATTTATTTATTTAATTTTATATTTTTCCAACCTTTTTCCCCCAATTTTCTCCCCTAATCTAGTCGTGACCAATTACCCCGATTGCCTCCTCCACTGATTCAACCCTCTACCGCTGACTGAGGACGCTTCTCAACTGACACACGCTCCCTCCGACACGTGCTCAGTACAGACTGCATTTTTCACCTGCACGAGTTGAGTTCATACAGTATATACCGATCAGCACTGTGCACGGAGAGCCACACCCTGATCAGCATTATTCCTCAGTCCTGCGCAGGCGCCATCAATCAGCCAGCAGGGGTCGTAATTGCACCAGTTATGAGGACCCATGATCTGGCTTGTCCCTAACCCTATGAACAACAGCCGATCGTTGTTTATGCAGCTGCCCAGCCCAGCCGGGTGGCAGAGCTGAGTTTCGATACTCCACCTGAGTGGCTTAGATTCTTTACTTTTACCTCTTTGCTTTTTCGCTGCATATTAGTGCACAAACAACTTTGATTGCTTGCTTCTTGTTGATGTACATTTTTGCTTATGGTGTATCTTGGGGGTCCAGCAAGTCCCTGTTGTTGTGGCTTGACCAGAAAAAGTATACTATGTACTGCAGGGGTTCTCAAATTGTTAGGCCAGTGACAATATATGGGCTCAAAATCTCTCAGAATGTTGCTGGTCCGGGTCACAGTGGGTCTGGTTCCACCAGCAAACACTGGGTGCAAGACAGGAGTACCCTGACTATCTCCCTACCTTAGACATAGCCAATCATGTCTGTGTAGATGCCTGGCCGGCCAATAGCACTGCAGAGACCCTACTTACCCCTCCTAAATAAGTTCAGATGCTTTAATCACACTGCTAGTGTGCATTAAATCATTGATAGAAAATCTATCACTTTGTGGCAACAGTTTAGGGAAGGCCCTTTCCTGTTTCAGTATTAGTGTGCCCCTGTGTATAATGCAAAATCCATAAGGACATGATTGGCTTTTGTTGAGTTTGTTGTGAAGGATCTACAATGGCCTGCACAGTGCCCAGATCTCAACCACACTGAACATGTTTGAGGGAAGTTGGAACTTTGATTGTGATGAATTCCCACAGACACACTCCAAAGTCATGTGGAAAGTTATAGCTACTCTGTGTCAATGGTTTCAGAATGGGATGTCCAACCAGCTTTGGTCAACTTAGCTGTGGATATGTTGTCATTTCTCTCATATGCATTCTTCAGATCATCCATCCATCCGTCCATCCATCCATCCATCCACTCATTGTTAGTAACTGCTTTCTCCTAGTCAGGGGTCACTGTGGGTCAAAAACCACCTACTCAGGAGACAAAACCTTCTTACATAGACAGGAGCCAGCTATGAGAATCGAACCTAAAATACTGTCTGGCACCAACACCACCTGTTGTGCCACCATGCCACCCAAGATCACTCATTTTAAACAAACACAATTTTTGCTTACTGGATTGTATGTACTCAGTCAAAGCCAAAGTCCCAACTAAAATGCATGAAATAATAAAAAAATTCTTCCAAAGTACAGCATGAACTAAGCTGTGTGTGTGAGACTCCAGTATTCCCAACAGTTCCAAGCAGACCTGGCATATTGTTCTTGCCCAGAGAAGCCGGCAGCCAAGGAATACACTTTATAGACACAAATAATCGTAAATTGTTAATATCACCTTAAAGGCGGACGTTTTTGTTATTGTTAGCCGAGCTGCTGAGAGGGTTTTACGGTTTATACTCTGGGAATCCAGCAGTTCCCAAGTCGAGTGATCCAACCTGCTCACGTCGTCATGCCTAAGAGGGAAAGACTGGGCCAGAAGCTCTTTGAGTAACTGTGAGATGATGGCGTACCTATCTGTATGACAGGAGTAAATTGATTCTGGGAAAAGCTTAATGCTGGTTAAGGAGCCTCTACAAATATCTATCTATCTGTCTGTCCACCCGTCCGTCCGTCCGTCCATGTATAGATAGATAGATAGATAGATAGATAGATAGATAGATAGATAGATAGATAGATAGATAGATAGATAGATAGATAGATAGATAGATAAATCAGCCATAACATTAAAACCACCTTCTTGTTTCTACATTCACTGTCCATTTTATCAGCTCCACTTACCATATAGAAGCACTTTGTAGTTCTACAATTACTGACTGTAGTTCATCTGTTTCTCTACATACTTTTTTAGCCTGCTTTCACCCTGTTTTTCAATGGTCAGGACCCCCACAGGACCACCACAGAGTAGGTATTATTTGGGTGGTGGATCATTTTCAGCACTGCTGTAACACTGACATGGTGGTGGTGTGTTAGTGTGTGTTGTGCTGGTATAAGTGGATAAGACACAACAGCGCTGATAGAGTCACTGCTCACTGTCACTGCTGGACTGAAAATAGTTCACCAACCAAAAATATATCCAGCCAACAGCGCCCCATGGGCAGCGTCCTGTGGCCACTGATGAAGGTCTAGAAGATGACCAACTCAAACAGCAGCAATAGATGAGCGATCGTCTCTGACTTTACATCTACAAGGTGGACCAACTAGGTAGGAGTGTCTAATAGAGTGGACAGTGAGTGGACACGGTATTTAAAAACTCCAGCAGCACTTCTGTGTCTGATCCACTCATACCAGCACAACACACACTAACACACAACCACCATGTCATTGTCACTGCAGTGCTGAGAATGAGCCACCACCTAAATAATACCTGCTCTGTGGTGGTCCTGTGGGGGTCCTGACCATTGAAGAACAGGGTGAAAGCAGGCTAAAAAAGTATGTAGAGAAATAAATGGACTACAGCCAGTAATTGTAGAACTACAAAGTGCTTCTATTTGGTAAGTGGAGCTGATAAAATGGACAGTGAGTGTAGAAACAAGGAGGTGGTTTTAATGTTATGGCTGATGGTTTTTCAGCTGAACTGAACATTGAAACAACTTTGAAATAAACTTGAATGTCAGTTGTGTGCCTGCTCTTAAGAAAGGCCATCCGAAAGCAGGACTCAAGTGTAGAACTAATGGTCTTAGACCCAGGGTAATACAGAACAAACTGTTGATAATGTAGAAGAAGGTCTTATACATTTCTACAAACAAATAATGTCATCTTTGGTATTTGAACACATATTTATACTCCAGTATTCACCGTTGCGTATATGATCTCTGAGCTTCAATTAATTTGCAAGCCAACACAGCAGGAATCTCTAACATATGCAGCACACACACAAACAAAAAGTGCTTTTCATCAGGTTTTACCCTTCAAACTGTAACCAGGGAAATTCAGTATCAAGCTGATTCTTGCTCATTGCCAAGTGGGCTAGGGGCAACAGACAAAGGAAACATTCATATATTCCAATTAGATTTGACATACTTGACTGATTCTAATGTGCATGGGAGTCGGAGGGCCCACTGACTGTCTGTTTTCCATTTTTGTTGGTGTCTGCAAATTAACGCAGAGTAAGCATGTTGGTCTTTTTTGCTTGTTTTGTGTCTATGTGTTTTACTTCATTTAATTACCGGATGGCTTAAATATGCTGTCCTGCATTAAAACAAGAGGTGAATAGATAAGTCAAAAATTTTATTAAATTATTAGTTAAGACAAATTCCCCACATAAAGTAATGAGATAAACTTTTTTTCTCAATTGTCTAGTCATATCCAATTATCAGATTGTAATTTGGTCAGATTGCTTCTACTGCAACAGACCTCCACTCCTGACCAAGAAGAGTCGCAACCATCACATGCCTCCTTTGAGATCTTTTTACCTGCATGAAACCTGTGTTCATATGGGGATCCATCAGCTAGTTGCCACAATATATATCTAATACACACACCATTTACTTTTTCAGAATTTAGCAGACACTTTTATCCAAAGTGACTTACATTACTGTAACAGTATATTGTCTTAGCAATTGAGGGTTAAGGGCCATGCTCAAGGGTCCAACAGTGGCAACCTTGCAGTGTTTTGATTACTAGTCCAGTACCATAACCACTAGGCTAAAACTGCCAACTACATTAACCAGAACTATGATTGAAAACAATGCAAGCAATTTAGGGTTGAGGGCCTTGCTCTAGGGCCCAGCAGTGGAAACTTTAGTAGTGGTGGGGCTTGAACTGGCAACCTTCTGATTGCTAGCCCAGCTCCTTAACCTCACTGTTATCGCTGCCCCACACTATACAATATACACTAAAATCCAAAGCAACTTACAGTACTGTGACAGTATATTGTCTAAGCAATTGAAGGTTAAGGGCCTTGCTCAAGGGCCCAACAGTGGCCACCTGGCAGTGGTGGGGCTTAAACCAGCAACCTTTCCATTACTAGTCCAGCACCTTAACTAAGTTAAATTCATATGCCTCTGACTGAACTGAACATTTTTAATGAACTTCAATGTCAGTTGTGTACTTGATCTTACAAATGCTTTTATTTTAACTAAATGGGCAAGGAAAAATCTGATTTTGGAGTGTGCCTATACCCACAATTTCATTCTGGCGTCCAGCTCCTGTTGACACAAAAGGTTTTTGGAAGAAAAGTTTGTGGCAATAGAAATACAGGGTGAAAACCACTGGCCTACACCAGTGAATAAATCATGCAAAACCCAGGTAAATCCAAGAGGTTTACGAACTAGCAACTACACTAAAAAGCTAAATTTAAAACCTCATCACGGTGCTACTTGCCAAGCCTCAGTGGCCTAAACGTCCATCGTAGTAAGCACTATGTGGGAGAAGTAAGTGTAAGTAAGCAGAATCCCGTCTCAACTCTTCCAGTACGAGCGCCGGTGTTCACGTGGCGTCGTTCCTCCCGACAGTAACCCGGCCCCGTCTTCTTTTTTTAATCTCGGTGCGAGCAGACTGGCTTCAAATAAGGTAGACCACAGACCAGTGCCGTCAACTCCACACAGGTTTGTCAAATGTCAGCCAAGCCATGATAGTGCTTTCAAAACGACCGCAAGTGAAATTATATGTCAGCTGAGAAGATTTTAAACAGTACAGAATAAAAAAAAAAGAGGCTGAAGAGGCTGATTTGGTCAGTGCTGAAAATCCATACAATTTAAAACGTATTTCTTTTCCACTTTCCGCATCGGGACGTTCCCCTCAAATACCTGTGGAGACGAGCGAGCGGGGAGGAAAGTACGAACTGTGGCTTGGTGCACTGACTTTAAAGACAATCAGCTGTATTTTAAGTGAAGAGATACAGATTTTTAAAACCACAGCTGTGTACAAGTGTGTTATTAAGAGGTGATGGATCTGAACTACTTTTCATCATATTTATTTTATGGAAATATGGAAAAATGTATGGAAAAATATATAGAATATTATTTAATAGACCAAACTACACAACAAACCAAACAACAAGCTACTGATTTAATTTATTATTTATTAGGATTTCAACATCATGTTTTACACCCTGGTTACATTCATGACAGAAATGGTAGTTAATCATTACACAAGATTCATCACTTTACAAGTCCAATGTCAAACACAGCCTTGGACAATTTTGTATCTCCAGTTAACCTCACTTGCATGTCTTTGAACTGACTGTGGAGGAAACCGAAACTCCCGTGACAGTATACTGTCTAAGCAATTGAGGGTTAAGGGACTTGCTCAAGGGCCCAAACAGTGGCAACCTTGCAGTGGTGGAGATTAAACCAGCGATTTTTCGATTACTAGTTCAGTACCTTAACCGCTAGGCTACAACTGCCCTCGGTTTCCTGGTTATCGGAAGATAACAGCTCTCACAGTGGTTTGCCAAAGTTCTGCCACTTTCTGAAATTCACTTTATGATGGGACCTTGTTGAGACCTTTTGCTATCTTACATTGCTCGAAAGGTTCTATTTAAGTGTTGTTTCTATTCAGCAGGGTCCAGAAATCAAGCCTGAGTTTGTGAGAAGATTAAGGGAAAATTAAAGTTCCCTATAAGGCCAAAGTTTTTCCATTAATTAATAAATGATTATTAAAAACAGTGTTATCTTAAAACCATTATCTTACACAAAATTTTGATGTAATTGCGGAAATATGTATGACAACTATAATAAAAAATTCCAGAAGGGGGAAAATACTTTTTCACAGCAACACACACTACACGTGTGATACATTACACACAGCAATTAGAACAGTAGAGAGTCTGGCAACATGTTAACTTTGCATTTGCCAAGCCAAAGGAGAAAGATTATACATCAGTGAGCATTTCATATTCCTGGACACAAACCATGTTTTAATATGCTGAAGGGAGTAAGAAGAAGAAGAATGGCTTTATTACTCAAGGGCCCAACAGTTGACGCATAGCAGAGGCTGGATTTGAACCGATTGATAGCTCAAAGCTTTACCCACTAGGCTACCGTTGTCCCAAACCCATAGGTTTATCCATAGGTGTCCATCTCAGCCAATCAATTACCCCTTTTCCACCAATGCAGAAGAGGCTTCGTTCTGGTTCGAACTTGATTTTGAACTGGTTTAGCACAAAAAAAAAATAGATTCCAAACTGAGAACGTTCGCAGCTGGCACCACAGAAAACTAAGTTTTCAACGCAAACGGCACAGTCATTTCTGGACGAGTTAAGTTGTAGAGGTTTGGGTGCTTTCACATGAGAAGTTGCCAAACTGCTTTTGCGCTGTTGTGCTGTTACTTTTTATGGATCGTGATGCTGCACTTCCATCTTTTAAAGAGCCAGTTTGCAGTTGATATTTTCAAAGCGCCTCAGATGAGATGAACTGTTTGATTTGACATATTAAAGCGACCCACACAGTACGATCAATGCTTAACGTAAAAAAATAGTGTTTAATTTGTAGTACTAAAAAAACAGCCGATGAATTTGGGCAGTACAGAGCACTTATAACCAGTAATAACAGAGAGAAATTTGTTGAGTGTTCCACGTTTTTATGTTAAGTTTTTTCAACTCTTCTGAGAAGCCGATTCTCAGCACCCCAAGCTGCATAACCACCACACGTGAAGTAAATACAGCTCAACATAGATTTATATGGACAATTCTAGAGTGGATTTGATGGTTATTTCACACAAATAGATGTTCGTGTTGTGAAACACTTTAGTGGCACTAAGTAAAGCGGCAAAATACAGTTGCTAATCTGTTGTTGATTTTTATCTGAACTTACATATTATTTGTTTATTTCTACACTACATTTCCAATATATGTTTTGTGTATATTATATTGACTCGTGACTTGACTCAGACTCTAGCCTAAAGATTCGTGACTTGACTCAGACTCTAGTCTAAAGACTTGTGACTTGACTCGGACTCGTATTTGTGACTTGTGAACATCTCTGTCTCATAAACAATAGTGATTGATGCTTTTTGCATTAAAAACAAACATCTGTAACAACAGCACACATGCTCGCAGCTAATCTACAGTTCAAACACTCCCCACTTTTCTGCTGTATAGACAAGTAAAAAAATTAAAAGTATTGACTACTGTTTGTCTATCCTGTCCACCTTCACCAGTGCCAAGTCTGCAGATCTTCTCTTCATCTTTCAAGCATCAGAACCAGTCTGCTCTAATGAAGGAAGGACAGCAGGAGTTCCACGTAAAGATAGGTCATAGGGGCCGTGTGTGAGATGGGAGGGACCGGTGGAAGGTATTGGAAACGCTAGCGGTTCCCCAGGAGAGGTTCTCGCATTCCAGCGCTTGGGCTGAGGTCTGGCACACTGACGTTCAGTTAATTTTACTTGCCTGGATTATTTGGCTTGGCAGGCACTCTGAGGAGCTGTGCGAGGACTGCCTGACCGCGACGGTTAGCATCCCCTAACCAGTGTCTTCGAGTGGGTTCAGAAGCTTTCGATCACCGAGATAACCCATTGTGGGTGCAGTGGAAGAGATTTTTAGCTTTAAAAGAACAGTTTATGAAGCTATTCTTGCACATTAAAAGCTTAGATGTATATTATGAAAAACAAACATACGATATATCACTGGTTTAGACTTCCTATCATCCAAAACAATTGTCCTAAAACTAAACTAGTCATGTATATACGCTAATCTAAGTTTGGTAGACCATGTCCCTCCCAGTCAGGCGACGTAGATGAATGACATAATGTCTCCATCTCTTAGAGTGGACAAAACAAAGTGCAGTTGTAGCTAAGTGGTTAGAATGATATGAAATACTGACTCTTAAGGCAAAAGTATGTGGACACCTGACCCTACCATAGGGTGTGCTCTGACCCTAAGCTGTGCTTTCAGACAAGCCTGTACTCTACAGTACACTAAATATACAGTATGATAATACAGTTGTTCATAGTTTAATAGAAATTAGTTTAATACTGACTCTCATGTTTTAAACATTTAGATTAATGGAAAGCTTCTTATTAGCAAAGGATGGCAACCCTTGAACCGGTGGTATACTAATCTATAAATATCATTAAACCCTAGAACCAAAAAGACCTGGCAATCAACTTCCAAATCCTGCCTTAAAACATACACTTTATGACCAAAAGTATGTGGATGCCTGACCATAAGCTCAATAAATATTAACATAATTTCTATACATTATAATAAGTGGTGGGCTGTTGGTGCTGTCGCCTAGCAGCAAGAAGTTCCTCTATTGATTTCCAGGTGGCTTGTTCTGGATCCTTTCTGTGTGAAGTTTGCATGTTCTCCCTGTGTCTACATGGGTTTCCTATGGGGGCTTTGGTTTCCTCCTACAGTCCAAACACATGGTACCTAGATATTTTGGTTTGATTAGATGTGGAAGTTAAACTAAAAGGTTTAAGAACCAAATATTTGTACTAAACCTAATAGGTCATAGCACAGGGTCAGCCATTGCACGGCACCTCTAAAGCTAAGATAGTTAAGGGCCTTGCTCAAGGGCCCACCAGTGGCTGCACGGCAGAGCTGGTATTCGAACTCTCACCCCTTTAATTGATAGTCCAAAGCTCTACCCACTAGGATATCATTGTCCCAAAATCAGGGGAGACTAATCAAGATTCCCACATTTGGGGAATTCACAGGGGTCAGCACAACCAGAGTGTAACGTCTGGGCCTCGTTCAGGACTCTTGGTCTCACTCCTTCCAGGTAAGTATTTGTAATTGTGGCATATGCGCAGATCCTCAAATGCACATTCATGGAATTCCATAGAGTGAATCATTTTTTAAAAGCACATGTCACATATTGTATATGACATACATATGACTACTATGCATGTGTTTATGCCTTCCACACAAAGCACGTAAGGTCATCCTCTAAGCCACAGTGAATCTGATTCCTGCAGTAACACCCTGTTCAATCCTGACCTCTGTACAGCTGTTGTGTTGAGTTTTGGCACACCACAGTGGATCGGGATCAGACCATCGCGTCTCTGAACAGATGCCTTTCTGCTGGTCTCATGCTATGAACACAAATATTTGTTGTTGCAATATTTCCGAGGCGCAAAAAGGTTAGAACAAGCCCTAAGTCCGTGAAATGCCGCCAGATGCCACAAATCTGGGGGCACATATAGGGGGCAGATGTGAAAAGTAAAAAAAGAAAAAAAAAAGTAAACTGATCATTCACATTAAAACCACCTCCTTGTTTCTACAATCACTGTCCATTTTATCAGCTCCACTTACCATATAGAAGCACTGCTGGAGTTTTTAAATACCGTGTCCACTCACTGTCCACTCTATTAGACACTCCTACCTAGTTGGTCCACCTTGTAGAGTCAGAGACTATCGCTCATCTATTGCTGCTGTTTGAGTTGGTCATCTTCTAGACCTTCGTCAGTGGTCACAGGATGCTGCCCACGGGGTGCTGTTGGCTGGATATTTTTGGTTGGTGGATTATTCTCAGTCCAGCAGAGACAGTCATGTGTTTAAAAACTCCTTTCATTTTAAATTAACAATGAACGGTCACTTTGTTCAGCACTCTGCTTGAGCAGTGCAGTAAAACGTCATCAAAGTGCGGGTATGAGACGAATCTGTATTATAGCTGGGGGCTCTAAGAAATTTTAAGAATCACATTTTCCGAGTTTAAATAAACCTTACTGTGGATTCATGTACTAAAAAAACAACACAGAAACACTAAACTTCTCTTAATTATTTCTGCTCATAAGTTCTCTCCACTAATAAAATTGTTTTAGTACAATAAGTCTATGTAGAAACACTGAAATACAGTTAAAAATCAATATAAAAATAAAATAATACCTGCACTTTACCTTTACTTCTTTATTGTTTCCTTATGCTTCTTAATCATGGAGATGCATGTGTGAATGTGCCTTTACTGAACGGAAAACAGTATTCCAAGATCAAGCATCTCCATGATTAAGAAGCATAAGGAAACAATAAAGAAGTAAAGATAAAGTGCAGGTTTTATTGTATTTTTTATTGATTTTAACTTTGTCAATTGTATTTCAGTGTTTTTATATTATATTTGTGTTATTTTTAATGTATAAGTGTCTATTAGTTTACATTAGCCTAAAATATATGCAGCTTCACAGGTCCATGGAACGCATTAACAGGTTTCCCCTACATCCTTATGGTAAAAAATACCCTGAAACTACAGGTACCACTGTAACTGGAAATAAATGCATACTTATGAGAAGAATTATGTGATTTTTTTATTGTGGCACATGCACATATTTATAAATGGGCTTGTATATTTCATTCATGAAATTGTTACATGAATTCATGTATCATGGTTTTTTTGAGGGTGTTAAGCTGACGCCCCTCAAGATGATCATTGAAGCTAATGATCCACAGCTGAACCTAATTGCAGGTTAAGTGCTCAAGTCATTTAAGGAGAGGCTGTGGCACATTCAGCGGAGGCTATTTTGAATAGCTTGTCATGATTTTGATGAATACTTTGGTCATGTGTTTGACTTAATACTAACCTAAAACTAAACTAGTCATGTATATATGTTAATCTAAGTTTGGTAGACCATGTCACTTTCAGTCAGGCGACCTAGATGAATGACATAATGTCTCCATCTCTTAAAATGAACAAAACGAAGTGCAATTTTAGCTAAATGGTTAGGGCTAAGCTAAGCTAACAGTTTAAGCTGTGTAAGCTGTGAATTCAATTGATTAATACTGAGGCTTAAGTTTTAAACATGACAAAAGTATGTGAACACCTGACTCTATTATAAGCTGTGCTCTGACCCCAGCGTTCAAACAAGCCTGTATTGTAATGTACACTGAATATATAATATAATATATGAAAGTAATTTATAGTTTAATAGAAATTAGTTTAATACTGACTCGTGTTTTAAACATTGAGGTTAATGGAAAGCTTAAAGGATTAGCAAAGGATGGTAAACCTTGAACCATGTGGTATACTAACCTATAAATATCATTAAAACCAAGAACCCTTAAGGTATGGCAATCAACTTCCAAATCATGCCCAGAACATACACTTTATGGCCAAAAGTATGTGGACACATGACCATAAGCTTAATAAATATTAACACAATTTATAATAACATGCTGATTATGTTTTAATGAGATACTTTTGTCATGGTTTTGATAGTTACTATGTTCATGTTTAGTGTTAGCCTTTATGTTAGCTTAGCTTAGGATATCGTATAGGTTAGGGTCATGTTTCATGTGTTTAGCTTAGCATTAGCAGTTAGCATTTAGCTTAGTGGTAGCCTCTGCATGTGTGTCCGCCCTCGTCTTCATCTATAGCTCATTGTGACATCAAGGTAAAATACTTAAATGTAATCACACCCCTTGTCAAATGTTTCTTGCATAATTTGCTTTATTAATATTATTATTAATACTATTATTATGTCAGCATGGTGGCTTGCTGGGTAGCACAGTCATCTCACAGCAAGAAGGTCCTAGGTTTGATTCAAAAGTGGAGTGGTCCAAAGTCCTTTCTGTTTGGAGTTTTCATGTTCTCCCAGGTGTTGTGTGGGTTTCCACTGGGGCTCCAGTTTCCTCCCACAGTGCAAAGACATAAAATTTAGGTGAATTAGGGATACAAAGTTGTCCATGACTGTTTGACAGTCTCTTAGTGGTTGTGTGGGTTTCCTCTGGTGTGTGGGTGGGTGTGTGTGTGTGTGTGTGTGTGTGTGTGTGTGGGTGTGGGTGGGTGTGGGTGGGTGTGGGTGTTTGTGGGGGTGAGTGTGGGTGACCACTATGTTTCGGCCAGTGAATCGTACCCACTGTGACCCTGAATTCAATAAAGTGGTGGTAGAACAGACAATGATGAATGTATTATTATTATTATTATTATTATTATTGTCGGCTTGGTGGCTTGCTGGGTAGCACAGTCATTTCACAGCAAGAAGGTCCTAGGTTTGATTCAAAAGTGGAGTGGTACAAGTCCTTTCTGTTTGGAGTTTTCATGTTCTCCCAGGGGTTGTGTGGGTTTCCACTTGGGCTCCAGTTTCCTCCCATAGTTCAAATACATAAAATTAAGGTGAATTAGGGATACAAAATTGGATTGGTGACCTGTCTGGGGTGTCTACTATGTTTCGGCCAGGGAATCGTACCCACTGTGACCCTGAATTTAATAAAGCTGTGGTAAAACAGACAATAATGAATGTTGTAGTATTATTATTATTATTATTATTATTATTATTATTATTATTATTACTGGGTCCTTAAGCAGGGTCCATAAACTTCAATGTCTGGAATTGTTTACTCTTACAATTAAGATAAAAGTATCTGCTAAATACTAACAAGTACATTTAAAAGTATCAGGCTGTAGGCTTGTCCGCTCTAATGAACAAGGTCCAGGTCACTCTGAACTCAGATGTCCGATGGAAATAGAAAAAAAAAATCCCCTAATGCTTTGGCTGGCTGTACAATTCCAACATCAGTAAGCAGACAGTAATCAGGCCGGTGCATGTAAGAGCATTCTGAACTCCTCTCATATACCAACAGATTAAGTTGGATACTTTGTGCCAACACAGGTGGTACCGTGTTCTCAATCCCAACTTTAAACAGCTTTCCAGATGCTAGCAGATGCACAGAAAATGGAAAAAACATCTGTCAGTAGACTGATTTAGAAAGATAAAGCTGCTTTTCCTAAATCCCCTACCTTGTTCCAGTAGATTTTCTCAAGTCCGGCTCCCATGTGGCATTAAAAAATCCAGGTCTTGTAAGCTCAGGTTAAATCCTAAGTGCTCTGGTGTAATACTTAATCTGTGACTGACTGATATGGTAAGGTGCATACGAGGTCAGATACACACTGTATGATGTGTCCCTGTGCGCAAAGTAACGTCCATAAAGACAGGGTTGGACGAGTTTGGTGGAAGGCAGCTCACAGTGGGCTGCACAGAGCTTTGACCTCAACCCTATTAAACACCATTGGGATGAACTGGAACACTGGTAGAGAGTCAGGCCTGTTTGTCTAACTAGTGTCTGGCCTTACATAGGTTCTTTTAACTGAACAGCCACATATTCTTCCCACAGACACACTTTAAAATGTTGTTGGAAGTATACCCAGTGGAGTAAAGGCTGTTGTCGCCGCCTATATTATTTCTAATGGGGTTGGAATAGGGCGGCACGGTGGCTAAGTGGGTAGCACTGTCGCCTCACAGCAAGAAGGTCCTGAGTTTAATCCCCAGGTGGGGCGGTCCAGGTTCTTTCTGTGCGAAGTTTGCATGTTCTTCCCGTGTCTGCGTGGGTTTCCTCCGGGAGCTCCGGTTTCCTCCCACAGTCCAAAAACATGCAGTCAAGTTAATTGGAGACACTTAATTGCCCTATATGTGAATGGGTGTGTGTATGTGTGTCTGCCCTGTGATGGACTGGTGAACGCCCCGTTCAGGGTGTTACTGTGTGCCTTGTGCCCATTGAAAAGCTGGGATAGGCTCCAGCACCCCCTCGTGATTGGATAAGCGGTTAAGAAAGTGAGTGAGTGGCGTTGGAATAGGATGCCCAACAAGGTCGGGTGCCCAGTTACTTTTGGCCTTAAAGTGTTTATTTAGTACTTCAATACACAGCTTCTTAGTCATTTAATGTCGTTTAACTCTGTGGCATGGTATGGTCCCCTAATAATGGAACAGTGGTAGCCTTTGGGCCATCAGTTGAAAGGTTGAGAGTTTGAATCCCAGCTCTGACATGCAGCCACTGTTGGTCCCTCAAGCAAGGCCCTTAACCCTCTTGACTCCAGGGGCGCCATACAATGGCTGACCCTGCGCTCTGACCCCAGCTTCCAAACAAGCTGGTATATGCAAAGAATGAGTTTCATTGTACTGTACATCTGTATATGTATATATGACAAATAAAGCCATTCCATTCCCTCTCTGTGGCCATATAATTAGGGGTATTTTAACTGCACTCTAGAAAATACATGGAACATGAGTTATGTTATATGATATACAGGTTTGCCATGGCATTGTTGTTGCTGCGAAAAAGCTGGTCTGAGTTTGTGATGGACTGATGATCTCCTAGGTTTCATGTATATCATCTCATACCATCACAAGGCTGGAATACTGCGACTCCCTCCTGGTTGTGCCCCCATGTTCAATATAAAACCCCTGCAACTGGTTGAAAATGCTGAGTACTGGTTTTCAACCAACCCAAACCCCACAACCCAAACCCCACCACATCACCCCACTACTGTGTTCTGTTCACGGGTTACTTACAGACAGACAGACAGACAGACAGACAGACAGACAGACAGACAGATACTTTATTTATTCCACTTGAGGTGGAAACTAACCTGAACTTACTAATCTTCTATACTATTACAGTGTATCACAAAAGTGAGTACACCCCTCACATTTCTGCAAATATTTTATTATATCTTTTTATGGGACAACACTATAGAAATAAAACTTGGATATAACTTAGAGTAGTCAGTGTACAACTTGTATAGCAGTGTAGATTTACTGTCTTCTGAAAATAACTCAACACACAGCCATTAATGTCTAAATGGCTGGCAACATAAGTGAGTACACCCCACAGTGAACATGTCCAAATTGTGCCCAAAGTGTCAATATTTTGTGTGACCACCATTATTATCCAGCACTGCCTTAACCCTCCTGGGCATGGAATTCACCAGAGCTGCACAGGTTGCTACTGGAATCCTCTTCCACTCCTCCATGATGACATCACGGAGCTGGTGGATGTTAGACACCTTGAACTCCTCCACCTTCCACTTGAGGATGCGCCACAGGTGCTCAATTGGGTTTAGTCCATCACCTTTACCTTCAGCTTCCTCAGCAAGGCAGTTGTCATCTTGGAGGTTGTGTTTGGGGTCGTTATCCTGTTGGAAAACTGCCATGAGGCCCAGTTTTCGAAGGGAGGGGATCATGCTCTGTTTCAGAATGTCACAGTACATGTTGGAATTCATGTTTCCCTCAATGAACTGCAGCTCCCCAGTGCCAGCAACACTCATGCAGCCCAAGACCATGATGCTACCACCATCATGCTTGACTGTAGGCAAGATACAGTTGTCTTGGTACTTCTCACCAGGGCGCCGCCACACATGCTGGACACCATCTGAGCCAAACAAGTTTATCTTGGTCTCGTCAGACCACAGGGCATTCCAGTAATCCATGTTCTTGGACTGCTTGTTTTCAGCAAACTGTTTGCTGGCTTTCTTGTGCGTCAGCTTCCTTCTGGGATGACGACCATGCAGACCGAGTTGATGCAGTGTGCGGCGTATGGTCTGAGCACTGACAGGCTGACCTCCCACGTCTTCAACCTCTGCAGCAATGCTGGCAGCACTCATGTGTCTATTTTTTAAAGCCAACCTCTGGATATGACGCCGAACACGTGGACTCAACTTCTTTGTTCGACCCTGGCGAAGCCTGTTCCGAGTGGAACCTGTTCTGGAAAACCGCTGTATGACCTTGGCCACCATGCTGTAGCTCAGTTTCAGGGTGTTAGCAATCTTCT
The DNA here is from genome assembly GCF_030014385.1 of Trichomycterus rosablanca. Classification (NCBI taxonomy): domain Eukaryota; kingdom Metazoa; phylum Chordata; class Actinopteri; order Siluriformes; family Trichomycteridae; genus Trichomycterus; species Trichomycterus rosablanca. The sequence continues at coordinate 26,048,999 of NC_085999.1, forward strand.
TATAGCCCAGGCCATCTTTGTGGAGAGCAACAATTCTATTTCTCACATCCTCAGAGAGTTCTTTGCCATGAGGTGCCATGTTGAATATCCAGTGGCCAGTATGAGAGAATTGTACCCAAAACACCAAATTTAACAGCCCTGCTCCCCATTTACACCTGGGACCTTGACACATGACACCAGGCAGGGACAACGACAAATTTGGGCACAATTTGGACATGTTCACTGTGGGGTGTACTCACTTATGTTGCCAGCTATTTAGACATTAATGGCTGTGTGTTGAGTTATTTTCAGAAGACAGTAAATCTACACTGCTATACAAGCTGTACACTGACTACTCTAAGTTATATCCAAGTTTCATGTCTATAGTGTTGTCCCATGAAAAGATATAATGAAATATTTGCAGAAATGTGAGGGGTGTACTCACTTTTGTGATACACTGTACCTACACCGTTGTTCTAACAGGGTTTCAGCAGACTTGTATCCTTGGACTGTCGTCTACTTTAACTAGAGTAGGGAAATATTTACTGTGGAAGCACTTCTGTAATTTGCTCTGGATACGAGCGTCTACTAAATGCTGAAAATGTAAACAGAAATACCAGTTTCTAAAGTTTATACAGAATAAAGCAAGAAAAACATCAAGTGAGCAGCAGTTTACAATTTTTTTATTCATGAATCTTCTAATTTTTTCTTGTAATTTAGCATAGTCAATTAGTTTACCATTGCTGAAGACCCCAATCACATATGAGCAGGGTGTATTTGCCTGACACATGCTTCCTTTGATGTGTGCGCAGTTCACCGACCTCTTCTTATTCGACCTTATTCACGTCAGTCTTGCATATGTAGAGTCACACACTGATCTTTGCATTCTTTCACTTCTGTACAGGCGCCTTGTACTAACCAGGGTTCTTACACAGCGTGACGTGGCCAATTTTGTCTGCTGCAGGCACTGCCAATTGTGCCTGCTAGGAGCGCCCAGCCAACCAATAGCAGAGCTAGATTCAGACTCAGAGGGCTTAAAATCCCAGCACTGTTGTGCTAGTGTAATAACTCACTGCCAGTGAGAAGCAGTTTAATGGGTGGAAAAAGCCAGGAGAATGACCGGAATGATTGGTTCAGGCTAAAAAGAAGCTATAGTAACTCAAATGACCCTATAATTAAAATTGAACCCTAGAATTTTTCTTGCCACCTTATATTGTCCACCAATCCATAACAAATTGAATGCCACAGCTTTTGTTGTTCAAAAATAACTTCAATAATATCTTCTCAGAAGGTGTGTACAGCAACAGGAAACCAACAACAATGCAAGTTTTAGCTGCTTCTTCAGGGACCTTTAATGACAGAAGAGCTGGAAGTTCTCAGGCTTTACAAGCCAGCTGTTCTCTCACAGGTCCTGTCCATTAGGAAACCAGCAGGTTATTCTATGAGCCTGCACTATTCATTATTGGCTCTCTGGAGAATTTTTTAATGTTCTGATTTCCCCAACGGGAATGTGTTGGACCATCTCTCTCTACAGGTGGGGAATGAATCAGAGGACTAACAGATTCCTCCAAAGTGTAGATAGTTATAATTCTAGCCGAGTGCTCTTCCTATATCGTCCCAGCAGACCGCTAAATTATACCGGCTTCTCTGAGGTGTTGAAATAATGACCAGTCCAGGTCTGAACATAGCTGTTGCTTTTATACCCACCTGTTGGTGATATCTGGTTAATGTGTTTCACACCTCATTTGGATTGCGCCTAATAACAGGTGTGTAATATCAGGGATGATTTCAGTGTTACAAGTAAAAAAAAGAAGTCTAGTCTAGCAGGCTTATACATTAACCAACACTGCAAATGCACGTTTGAGCTTTAAAGTTCAATTTTAGTGGTACTATCAGCCTGGCCATGTGCTTAACAGACACAGTTGGGTGTTAAGTTTTTCTGTCTGACCCCTCAGCATAAGTAGTAGAGAAACACACAAAACTGAGTGTGACTCTTTGTATGCAGTATCTTACGGACTCTCTGTAAGAATCACCTGCTTGCTTAGGTAAAGAAGAAGCCAAGAACGTAACACATTTCTGAGGGGTTGCAGCTAGTCTCCTGCAGGTCTATCCATCCATCCATTAACTACACAATAACCGAAACTAATGAAAAAAAATGACCTGATACCATGAAACACCTGTTGTTCCACTGTGACACCAATAATCCAATCCTTAACATTTAAAATCGTGAAAAATGTTAACACATGCACTAGGGTGGAGTGTCGAGCAGTGGGCTATTATGTAAGCCCACCACTACTGAGATCTAAGTGTAGTACTATCAACCAGCCAGCCACTTTCACAGACGTGATTGGCTATGTCTGGTAAAAGGGGGAGAGGGATGACCAAAAATCTAACATGTATTAGTATCAAAATTATACCTGCCTTGCACCCAGCATTTTCCAATGGAATTGGGCCTGTTTGGCCTTTGATAAATAAATATGATGAATGAATATATAACTCTGCTCACACTACACATCAAACTAAAGACATAAAGAAAATGTTATGCATATAATCATTCACCAAGTGGTGGAAATGGATGTCTCAATTATGTTAGTTTTTAATAAAAGAGGGTGAGACTTAATAACTTTTCAATATTTTATTCAGTGTTATTAAGGAATTTGAATGAAGTTATTTTAGTTTTGTGATTTTCACTGAGCAACTTCATTTGATCATATGATTCTGTAAAAGTAGTATAACTAGTATAAGGGTTAATCTGGGGCAGATTTTTTTTTTTTCATTTGTACATATACATGTGTACAATACAATTAAATTATTTAGCTGCACTTCCAGAGTGCAGCATTAGCCATTGTACAGCACCCCTGGAGCCAAGAGGGTTAAGGGCCTTGTTCAACGGTGGCTGCATGGCAGTACCAGGATTCAAACCCACAGCCTTCTGACTAATAGCCCAAATCTCAACCCATTAGGCTACCACTTTTCCAAGACATGGTCCCACTTTTATTTTATTTTTTAAACCTTTCGTTTATCATTTAATATGTGTGTAGCATCCCTAATAATAATAATAGTAAAAATAATAAAAATTATAATAACAATAATAATAGTAAAAATTATAATAAAAATAACAATAATAATAAATACTAATAATAATAAATAATAACAATAACAATAATAATAGTAATAATAATAATAATGGTGGTAATAATAATAATAATAATAAAAATAACAATAATAATAACAATAATAGTAGTAGTAGTAGTAGTAGTAGTAATAATAATAACAATTATAACAATAATAGTTGTAATATTAATTATAACAATAATAATAATAATAATAACAATAATAATAATAATATTTGTAATAATAATAATTGTAATAATAAGAACAATAGTAATAATAATAATAATAATAATAATAATAATAATAATAATAAAGCACACAGTAAATAGTGCAGACATTTTTTTTTTTTTTTTTTTTTTTTTTTTTTTTTTTAACGAACATTTTTAATGTATCCTGAACATATTACAGTAGTTTTGACTTTCTCATTTTTAATTTCTCTAAAAAGAATCCTGCTTAATCCATCATCAGTAGATGGTCAATACATAGATTAAGAGACAATTAATAGTTTTATTAGGATGGTCACTGTGATTAGTTTGCATTAATGGTCACTGATCATGCTAATTTACAAAGTAAAGAAATCTCAAATGTAAGTATATTTCCACATAATAAATAAATTGTTTGTGAGTTTTTGTCCGACCATGCCTTATGAGTCTGGCTGTTGATCGCAATTACCCCAATAAGAACTGACAAGCTAATTATTTTCAATTAATCAGCATTAGTTTGATTGCTGTTGACGTGAAGTGTCGCGAGTGGCATTTCTTCATGATGTGTCTGCTCTTTCATCCAAATAAGCCATCTTTGATTCTAGCCCGCAGATAAATGCCTCTAATGAACTTGCCGGCCCCTAAGTGTCACTCACTTGCATATATCAGCGACACAGAGGCAGAATGAATGCCAGAAAAATGGGAACAGAGTGAAATGTTTGGGGGATTTTAGCTTCATGGAGAATAAGGGTAAGATGGGCAATTCCTGACGCTCCTCATTATTAGATCTCTATTGACCTGGTTTCCAACCTAATGAAAGTTTGAGGAACATACTCAGTGATGAGAATTGTTTCATTTACAGGGGATGCAAAAAATAATTAGATAACTATAGGAAATCCAAAGTTAGCAACTGAGTTTACATACATACATTGACCAGGCATAACATTATGACCACTGACAGGTGAAGTGAATAAAACTGATTATCTCTTCATCACAGCACCTGTTAGTGGGTGGGATATATTAGGCAGCAAGTGAACATTTTATCCTCAAAGTTGATGTGTTAGAAGCAGAAAAAATGCTTAACTCAAGCGTAAGGTTTGACAAGGACCAAATTGTGATGGCTAGACGACTGGGTCAGAGCATTCCCGGTCTGCAGTGGTCAGTGGTAAACCGGCAACAGGGTCATGGGCGGCCAAGGCTCATTAATGCACGCGGGGAGCGAAGGCTGGCCCTTGTGATCAAATTGCTAAAGAAGTTAATGCTGGTTCTGATAGAAAGGTGTCAGAATACACAGTGCATCACAGTTTGTTGCATATGGGGCTGCAAAAGGGGAACCAACATTGATGATTATCAATAAGGCCCTTTTAATTCACAGCCATGAAAATCGCAGGGGGCTAATGAGAATTTTTGCACCGTCGCTAAATGTTCAAGGTCAAGGGCTTAATTGTCATTTCAGCCATATACAAGTACATATTGAAACGAAACAACGTTCCTCCAGGACCAGGGTGCAACAAAGAACAATAAGTGCTAGACAATACAGTACACAGGGCAGATTGACTACAGTACAATAAATACAAAAAGACATTTCTAATCTAAAAAGTAATTAAAGGAGACAAGATTAGAGACAAGTGTTGGTCAGTACATGGTACTGCGTAAATGGTATGTTAGGTAGAAAAGCATATTCTGATATGAAGTTAGCAGCGTAGGGTTTTTATAGCAGCAGAGATAATAGAGTAAGGTGCAAAAATGCAAAAAAAAAAATAACTTGTGCAAGTTGCAATCTTGTGCAAAGATGCAAGTAATACAGTCACAGTAGTGCAATACAGTAGCTGTATGTATTTAAGTTGTGTGTGTGTGTCAGAGTCCATCATGTATGTATGTCAAGTCAAGTAAAATTTATTTATATAGTGCTTTTTACAATGAACATTGTCTCAAAACATCTTTACAGAATCCAGGACTTGGGTTTAGATTCAACCATTAAGGTGCTGTGCTGTGCATTGTAGCTTTCCAGACAACTGAGTTAAAGTATGGGCCTGACAGTGGTCCGAGGAGGGACAAAGCACAAACAGGTTACTGTGTGGTCTAGACTTATAGCACCTTGTACGGACCAACTAAAGATCTACTACTAATAATATTAGATCTACTGTGGCTCAAACTGCAACTCATTTTAATCCTGGTGATGAGGTGAATTTGTTGCAAAACCTGTCTACTGTTATAATAACTTACAATGTGCACACCCAGTCACCAGATCTGAATTTAAAAGAGCACATTATCAGGTGTGGTAGAAGAGGAGATTCACAGAAGTCATCCCATGAACAGAATCCCCATGTCATAAGGAATCAGGTCAGTTCTGTAGCATAGCGTTAAAGGTACAAATATAGTAGTCAGAAGGGTGGCTAAGTGGGTAGCACTGTTGCCTTAGAGCAAGAAGGTCCTGGGTTTGATCCCCAGGTGGGGCGGTCTGGGTCCTTTCTGTGTGGAGTTTGCATGTTCTCCCCGTGTCTTCGTGGGTTTCCTCTGGATGCTCCGGTTTCCTTCCACAGTTCAAAGACATGCAAGTGAGGTGAATTGGAGACACAAAGTTGTCCATGACTGTGTTTGATATAACCTTGTGTTGAACTGATGAACCTTGTGTAATGAGTAACTACGTTTCTGTCATGAATGTAACCAAAGACATTAAAATCCTAATAAACAAACAAACAATAGTAATCAGAAGATCACTGGTTCAAGCCCCACCACTGCCAGGTTGCTGCTGTTGAACCTTTGAACAAGGCCCTTAACTCTCAATTGCTCAGATTGTATACTGTCGTAGTACTGTAAGTCACTTCAAATTAAAGCATCTGCTAAATGCCGAAAATGTAAACGTAAAATAGGGAATTCTGACATAATTGACGCAATGTGATTAGATAATTGATGAGTCTGATGGTGACTGTGATAGTTAGTGTAAACCCAGTGTAGAAAATCATTTTAAGAGTCATTGTCTATCTTCTTGTTCTCATGTTGCCAGTTTGACACTTTGTAATTGCCACACTCAGTTCTCTGTTGTCTGGGTACACATGGCTTTTCTCTATCATTATGTAAAACCCGGAAATGTAAATGTTCTGCCTTGTTAGGAGTAACTAAAGCATGCTCTCTGGGAAAATCCAGCATTTTTTTCCCAATTTTAATACCTACCTCGGCGATGCTAACCAATCCCAGATGTGTTCTGCAAAAAAAACATTTTCTCCCTGTTAAACTGTTTTCCTCCCCTCTTTTTTCTTCCTCCTAAAGACAACTTCAGGTCAACGACTTCAGTTCCAGCTATAACGGAGGCTAAATATAGATTTATTGAGCCACTATGGCTGCTTGTTTTTGGACCATCAGTTAATGGGGTCTTTAGAAGAACAAATATTTATGCCTTTGTAAAAGGGAGTACGTCAATGTCACCGCCATCACTTCTGTGGACGCTCGCAGCGATGCACTAAATTATGAGTCAGGTTGCACTAAATCACCATAATTACCTTTTTAGGGTCCTGTTTATCATCAACTGGGGCCAGCAAACTCCCACCAAGATCATGTGAGAAACCCCATCCGAAAGTCCTCTGCGGACACTCGTGTCTACGCTGCATCGGAAAGGAAGTCGGGAACGTGTGAACCACGCCGGTGTTATGACAGCGCAGCGTGAAGGCCCCCAGGCAATGTCCTCCCCATGTTCTCCCATCACCTAGGGGGTCTTTACATCCTGCCCTCCCTTAGCATGGAGAGGTGGGAAAGGCAGGAAGTCGGACCGCGTGTGAGCCACGGATCGTGAGGACTTTTGAGAAAGTGAGGGGTGGTTGGTTTAACCCAGGCTTTCCCAGGGAGAAGAGCCTTAGGAGTATCTCACGAGCTAGGGATTTGGGGGCTTGTTTCCGTTTTTTACATGTTCTACATGAATTAAATGAGTTTTTCATACACAAAAGGCACACAGAGGTTCTTAATGCGTTTACCAACTGTACAGTGCAGTGAAAATACAACATTTAGTTTGATACGATTTGCTGGATTGAGCATCAGACACTTTTTCATTTATATTATATTTCAAACTTCAGACTATTCATTATAAATAAGGCCCTACCTCATTCACGGCCGTGAAAATCACGTCACAGACCATGAAATGAATCATTTCCCATGTAATATGCAATTTGATGTGGAATTTAAAATGTAAGGTTTGTGTTTAGAGATTTAACATTTTTTTTATTCACATAGCCTTCATTCAAGTGCCTCATGTTTACTGGTTAATTTGCACTATGAAACAGTCCAAGCAATCCTACGGCAATTCAGTTAGCAATTGTTTAGTCAAAATGTCCAAGATGTAGAAGTGTAAAGCAGCTAAAAATGCTGTAACTGAGTTTGGATTCATTCTATCATTTGATTTATGAGTGTTATTTAATGACTGTCGTGAGTTGAGGCACTTTCCTTTAAAAATCTGTAAAATCTGTAAAACAAGGTCTAAGCACATTTTCCTATAAATTTAGTAGGGCCTTAATTGTTGGCCTGAATATTATTATTTTTTTCTGTTTCCTTTTTCATTTCCTACCACCACTTTGTCCTGAACAGGGTCACGGTGGGTCTGGTTTACCCAGAAACACTGATATCCCTTTCCACCAACGTAGAACGGGCTTAGTTCTGGTTCCAAAAAGAGGTTCCAAACTGCGAACAAGCGTTCTAATCTGGCACCAAAGAATACTTGGTTTTTCAGCACGAACCATGACTTTATCTGTGGGCGTGTCAAGTTGTAGAGGTTTTGTATGAGAAGCTGCAAAACCGCTTTTTTACGGAGCCCCTTAGGGGTCACTAAGGAAAAAAATATGTGAAGAGCAAAATTCGTACCCTCGGTTTAGTAAACCGTACCCTCAGTTTAGTAATCCGTACCCTCGGTTTAGTAATCCGTACCCTCGGTTTAGTAATCCGTACCCTCGGTTTAGTAATCCGTACCCTCGGTTTAGTAATCCGTACGCACGGTTTAGTAATCCGTACCCTCGGTTTAGTAATCCGTACCCTCGGTTTAGTAATCCGTACCCTCGGTTTAGTAATCCGTACCCTCGGTTTAGTAATCCGTACGCACGGTTTAGTAATCCGTACCCTCGTTTAGTAAACCGTACCCTCGGTTTAGTAATCCGTACCCTCGGTTTAGTAATCCGTACCCTCGGTTTAGTAATCCGTACGCACGGTTTAGTAATCCGTACCCTCGGTTTAGTAATCCGTACGCACGGTTTAGTAATCCGTATCCTCGGTTTAGTAATCCGTACCCTCGGTTTAGTAATCCGTACCCACGGATTTGTAAACTGTATTGTACTGTAGTTTTAAGATCCGTCCGCGGTCACGCTATCTGCGCTACAACTTTTACTGTGTGCCTAAACCTCGTTTTACGGTAATACAGTTGCGAAGCATTGAAGAGGATAAAGCGTCTCTTTACTTTTAGCTTAATATACAAAACCCAGCTCTGATGCACAAAAACGTGCCAGAAAGAAAAGTTACAACCAAGTTAAAAATCACTTTCCTACCTATTTGTTATACATCCTTTTGTTAATATTTTGACAACATAAGCACATAACATGGTAAAATTATGCAAATGGTTAATTTTAAAATTCCATTAAAACAAGTCGAATTGCTTTAGACCAATTTTAAAGGTCTAATTAAATAAGCAAATCAAATTATTATCAAATCACCCCATCAGACTCTTGAAGAATACTTCTGCTTCTACTTACTGACTTTATGAGGCTCAGACATTTATACTGTACATTTCACTTTACGTTGGTTTGCAATCCTATTATTCTAAATTCCTAAGGTAAAATAGTCTCAAAATCACAAGATGAGTACTAGTGTTCTTTATGATTGTGGGGGTGGCATTTGATTAGATTTTGATTTGACTTTTTAATAAGTTTGCTATCCCATCACCCCAGATTACTACAGTAAGAGTTTCTGCAAGGTGATTGGAGGATCAGTGGAAAGGCTGAATCCCGTTTTGATTGACAGCTCGTTTGAGCGCTACACCGTCACTTCTCAAACTCAAACTCAAAAGAAGCTTTATTGGCATGACAAATAGGGACATTCGTATTGCCAAAGCAATACACTTCATTAGTCACTTAATCACTAGGAGCTTCAGTCCCATCGCGGATTTTGCGAGTGAAGTCGAAAGACAAACTGCAACCCATTTCAGGCCATTTTCTTGTAAAAGGAACAGAGGGCAGAATGTATGTGTAAATAAATTGACAAATTTTATTATGTAAACCGACAATGAGCTTCCCCTCTTTGAAAGACCAGCAGCCGCCACTGATATATACAGGGGTTGGACAATGAAACTGAAACACCTGTCATTTTAGTGTGGGAGGTTTCATGGCTAAATTGGACCAGTCTGGTGGCCAATCTTCATTAATTGCACATTGCACCAGTAAGAGCAGAGTGTGAAGGTTCAATTAGCAGGGTAAGAGCACAGTTTTGCTCAAAATATTGCAATGCACACAACATTATGGGTGACATACCAGAGTTCAAAAGAGGACAAATTGTTGGTGCACGTCTTGCTGGCGCATCTGTGACCAAGACAGCAAGTCTTTGTGATGTATCAAGAGCCACGGTATCCAGGGTAATGTCAGCATACCACCAAGAAGGACAAACCACATCCAACAGGATTAACTGTGGACGCAAGAGGAAGCTGTCTGAAAGGGATGTTCGGGTGCTAACCCGGATTGTATCCAAAAAACATAAAACCACGGCTGCCCAAATCACGGCAGAATTAAATGTGCACCTCAACTCTCCTGTTTCCACCAGAACTGTCCGTCGGGAGCTCCACAGGGTCAATATACACGACCGGGCTGCTATAGCCAAACCTTTGGTCACTCGTGCCAATGCCAAACGTCGGTTTCAATGCTGCAAGGAGCGCAAATCTTGGGCTGTGGACAATGTGAAACATGTATTGTTCTCTGATGAGTCCATCTTTACTGTTTTCCCCACATCCGGGAGAGTTACGGTGTGGAGAAGCCCCAAAGAAGCGTACCACCCAGACTGTTGCATGCCCAGAGTGAAGCATGGGGGTGGATCAGTGATGGTTTGGGCTGCCATATCATGGCATTCCCTTGGCCCAATACTTGTGCTAGATGGGCCCAACACTGCCATTCTGGAGGACCATGTGCATCCAATGGTTCAAACATTGTATCCTGAAGGCGGTGCCGTGTATCAGGATGACGATGCACCAATACACACAGCAAGACTGGTGAAAGATTGGTTTGATGAACATGAAAGTGAAGTTGAACATCTCCCATGGCCTGCACAGTCACCAGATCTAAATATTATTGAGCCACTTTGAGGTGTTTTGGAGAAGCAAGTCAGGAAACGTTTTCCTCCACCAGCATCACGTAGTGACCTGGCCACTATCCTGCAAGAAGAATGGCTTAAAATCCCTCTGACCACTGTGCAGGACTTGTATATGTCATTTCCAAGACGAATTGACGCTGTATTGGCCGCAAAAGGAGGCCCTACACCATACTAATAAATTATTGTGGTCTGAAACCAGGTTTCAGTTTCATTGTCCAACCCCTGTATATATATACAGTGTATCACAAAAGTGAGTACACCCCTCACATTTCTGCAAATATTTCATTATATCTTTTCATGGGACGACACTATAGACATGAAACTTGGATATAACTTAGAGTAGTCAGTGTACAGCTTGTATAGCAGTGTAGATTTACTGTCTTCTGAAAATAACTCAACACACAGCCATTAATGTCTAAATAGCTGGCAACATAAGTGAGTACACCCCACAGTGAACATGTCCAAATTGTGCCCAAATGTGTCGTTGTCCCTCCCTGGTGTCATGTGTCAAGGTCCCAGGTGTAAATGGGGAGCAGGGCTGTTAAATTTGGTGTTTTGGGTACAATTCTCTCATACTGGCCACTGGATATTCAACATGGCACCTCATGGCAAAGAACTCTCTGAGGATGTGAGAAATAGAATTGTTGCTCTCCACAAAGATGGCCTGGGCTATAAGAAGATTGCTAACACCCTGAAACTGAGCTACAGCATGGTGGCCAAGGTCATACAGCGGTTTTCCAGGACAGGTTCCACTCGGAACAGGCTTCGCCAGGGTCGACCAAAGAAGTTGAGTCCACGTGTTCGGCGTCATATCCAGAGGTTGGCTTTAAAAAATAGACACATGAGTGCTGCCAGCATTGCTGCAGAGGTTGAAGACGTGGGAGGTCAGCCTGTCAGTGCTCAGACCATACGCCGCACACTGCATCAACTCGGTCTGCATGGTCGTCATCCCAGAAGGAAGCTGACGCACAAGAAAGCCCGCAAACAGTTTGCTGAAGACAAGCAGTCCAAGAACATGGATTACTGGAATGCCCTGTGGTCTGACGAGACCAAGATAAACTTGTTTGGCTCAGATGGTGTCCAGCATGTGTGGCGGCGCCCTGGTGAGAAGTACCAAGACAACTGTATCTTGCCTACAGTCAAGCATGGTGGTGGTAGCATCATGGTCTTCGGCTGCATGAGTGTTGCTGGCACTGGGGAGCTGCAGTTCATTGAGGGAAACATGAATTCCAACATGTACTGTGACATTCTGAAACAGAGCATGATCCCCTCCCTTCGAAAACTGGGCCTCATGGCAGTTTTCCAACAGGATAACGACCCCAAACACAACCTCCAAGATGACAACTGCCTTGCTGAGGAAGCTGAAGGTAAAGGTGATGGACTAAACCCAATTGAGCACCTGTGGCGCATCCTCAAGTGGAAGGTGGAGGAGTTCAAGGTGTCTAACATCCACCAGCTCCGTGATGTCATCATGGAGGAGTGGAAGAGGATTCCAGTAGCAACCTGTGCAGCTCTGGTGAATTCCATGCCCAGGAGGGTTAAGGCAGTGCTGGATAATAATGGTGGTCACACAAAATATTGACACTTTGGGCACAATTTGGACATGTTCACTGTGGGGTGTACTCACTTATGTTGCCAGCTATTTACACATTAATGGCTGTGTGTTGAGTTATTTTCAGAAGACAGTAAATCTACACTGCTATACAAGTTGTACACTGACTACTCTAACTTATATCCAAGTTTTATTTCTATAGTGTTGTCCCATGAAAAGATATAATAAAATATTTGCAGAAATGTGAGGGGTGTACTCACTTTTGTGATACACTGTATATATATATATATATTATATCTAATATATAGTATATTAAGATGTAAAGAGATGCTTTATCCTCTTCAATGCTTCGCAAATGTATTACCGTAAAACGGAGTGTAGGCGCACAGTAAAATTTGTAGCGCAGATAGTGTGACCGTGGTCGGACTTTAAAACTAAGAGTACAGTTTACAAATCCGTGGGTACGGATTACTAAACCGATGGTACGGATTACTAAACCGAGGGTACGGATTTTGCTCTTCACATATTTTTTTTCCTTAGTGACCCCTAAGGGGCTCCGTACTTTTTGCACTGCTGTGTCGTTGTTTCTTATGGAGTTTGATGCTGCACTTCCATCTTTTAAAGTTCACCTGATTGAATTTTGAGCCAGCTGATATTTTTAAACCACCTTTAATGAGACGAACTGTTTGATATGACGTGGTAAACTCAGACAGTACGAACAATGCTTAATGTGGCTTGTTGTTCGAAAACAACAAGCAAGGAATTTCAGCAGTACAGAGCACTTATAACCAGTAATAACTGAGAGAAATTTAGTGTTACTGTGATGACATTTAGTACATTAAGCCACGTTAACCTTGTTTCCATTAAGCTTTTTCGTCTCTCCCGAGAAGCCGATTCTCAGTGTTTCTCAGAACCCTGAGCTGCATTACACAAGTTGAAAAGTAAAACCACCACACAGTGAAGTAAAAACAGCTAAGCACAGATACTGTATATGTGGATGCTTTTACAGTGGATTTGACGGTTAGTTCACACAAATGGATGTTTGAGTCATGGAACACTAATCTCAAGCCAAGCGCTGAGCAAAGCAGCTATTTGCGCAGAGGCTCACCGAAGCGCAAAACGCTTCTAACGTGAATGCACTAAAGAAAGCAACAATGGCAACAAACACGAGGAGCAGAGTCGCCTTCTACGACTTCTCATAAACAATAATTGATCGATCGTTTGCATAAAAATAAACATCTGTAACATCATCACAAATGCTCACAGGTAATCTATGCGCTCCATCACCTTGTTAGTACTGTGACTTTCTGTTGCGCAACATCCACCGTTGCTGACGCATGCTTGGCTCCCCAAAAACTGGTGGTTTTCTATAAAACACCAAGGTTTGAAGAAACCCAAACAGAACTGGTTCAAGAACCAGAGTTCTTTTGGTGGAAAATGCTATGAGTGCAAGGCAGAAATTTACCCCAGAAAGGGTGCCAATCCATAGTGAAGCTTCAGCCTATGTCTAGACAGGTTTTTGAGATTTGAACCCAGATCTCATGCTGGTGGGCTAGTATAATGGACCACTTGTGCCATCCAAGCGTGTTAATATAATTATGTTCATTTCTTTATGCAAAATATTTAGTGACATTCTAAATTCTGCACCAAACCTTACGAGTATTCTCTTTTGTAATGTGTAAATAAGAATAACAAAAAGCAGAATGAGGGTCCAAGCGATGCCTGGTCGAGCGTCCACACAAACACAACTGACCGTGTTTGAGGAAGCGAAGCTCAGACTGGGTCTCTTCCAGCTGCCAGTGTGATAGGTGATCTCCAGGATTGATCCGGGCGGCTGTACGAGTGAGCTCAGCGTGGCTCTATGTATGTGATATGGCTCTATGTGGGATATGGCTCTATGTCAGATCGGGGGTTGTGCAAGCAGCAGCAGATTCACAATCGGGAGTTAGAAATGACTAAATTGGAAGATGAAGAGGGGAAAACCAGAAGTAAAAAAGCAGAACATGACTCAAAGTGCTACAACAGCAACCCAAATATACCAAAATGTTCTCACTTTTTAATTAAAGGTACTGTGTATTACCAAACCAGAGATGTAACTTGCACTGAGAGCGGATGCAGAAAAGGTATGTTCACAGAATCAGTGGTAGTCTAATGGTTTGAGCTTTGGGCTATCAATCGAAAGGTTTTGGGTTTGAATTCCAGCTTTGCCATGAAGCCACTGTCTCGGCTCCAAGAATGATGTACAATGGCTGACCCTGCACTTTGACCCCAGCTTTCAAACAAGCTGGAATAAATGGGAAAAGACTGTACGTTTCCTTGTACTGTACTTGTATATACAGTATGTATACAGTGGTACATCCTTTGAAACTCGATGCACTTTGTGGAGAATTTTGTACCCCTAAACTCAACGTTTCCCATGAACTCGATGTGTTCAGCTTTTTTGTAAAAAAATTTATTTATTTAATTTCAAATTAACAATGAACAGCCACTTTGTTTAGCACTTAAATGGCTTAAATGGTGCGTCATCAAAGTGAGCATATGAGACATCTGCATTTGTGTGGAATAATCATCAAATTCACTCTGAAAGCGTCCACATGTATCTGTGTTTGTATACTTTACCTATAATAAAAGTTTAAAAGTGAAACTGGAGAAAAGTAAAGCTACTGATCAGCCATAACATTAAAACCACCTCCTTGTTTTTATACTTACTGTCCATTTTATCAGCTCCACTTACCATATAGAAGCACTTTTTAGTTCTACAATTACTGACTGTAGTCCATCTGTTTCTCTACATACTTTTTAACATGCTTTTACTCTGTTTTTCAATGGTCAAGACCCCCACAGGACCACCACAGAGCAGGTATTATTTGGGTGGTGGATCATTCTCAGCACTGCAGTGACAATGACATGGTGGTGGTGTGTTAGTGTGTGTTGTGTTGGTATGAGTGGATCAGACACAGCAGCACTGCTGGAGTTTTTAAATACCGTGTCCACTCACTGTCCACTTATTTAGACACACCTACCTAGTTGGTCCACCTTGTAGATGTAAAGTCAGACACAATCGCTCATCTATTGCTGCTGTTTGAGTTGGTCATCTTCTAGACCTTCATCAGTGGTCACAGGACGCTGCCCACGGGGTGCTGTTGGGTGTTTTTTTTTTTTTTTGGTTGGTGGACTATTCTCAATTCAGCAGTGACAGTGAGGTGTTTAAAAACTCTTTTGGCATTGCTGTCTGATCTACTCGTACCAGCACGACACACACTAACATACCACCACCATGTCAGTGTCACTGCAGTGCTGAGAATGATCCACCACACAAATAATACCTACTCTGTAGTCATCCTGGGAGAGTCCTGATCATTGAAGAACAGCATGAAAAGGGGCTAACAAAGCATGTAGAGAAACAGATGGACTACAGTCAGTAATTGCAGAACTACAAAGTGCTTCTATATGGTAAGTGGAGCTGATAAAATAGACATAGTGTGTAGAAACAAGGAGGTGGTTTTAATGTTATGGATCAGTGTTTTATAGTACAGTTTATGTTATAGTTCGGGTGCTGAGAAATTGTGAGAATCAGCTTTTCCGAGTCTAAAACACATCATAAAAAAAGCTTAATGTGACTTATTGTATCAATGGAACGACATAGAAACACTAAACCTCTTTTAATTATTACTGCTCATAAGTTCTCTCTACTAATGAAATTCCTCACTCGTTGTTTTAGTACAATAATTCACACTCATACAGCCAGCGCAAAAGCTATTTTGTCACTTCTCATGTGTATGCGCCTTTACTGAATGGAACACGCTATTTAAAAATCAAGCCTCTCCATGATTAAGAAGCATAAGGAAACAATAAAAGTAAAGATAAAGTGCAGGTTTTATTGTATTTTTATATTGATTTTTTATTGTATTTCAGTGTTTTTATATTATATTTGTGTTATTTTTAGTGCATAAATGTCAAAAACAACCCCATTATTTTACATTAGCCTAAATATATGCAGTTTCATGGAACCATGGAATGCATTAACAGGTTTCCTATACATCCTTATGGAAAAAAATACCTTGAAACTCAGTGCCTTTAAAACTCGACGTCAGTTGGTTCTGGAAGTGGCGTTGAGTTTTAAGGTACCACTGTGTATGATAAAGGTTGGTGATAAATGATCTTGGTGCATAAATGTAAAGGTTATCAAACAATACTGGACAGTAGTAGCTCAGCGGTTAAGGTACTGGACTAGCATTTAGGAGGTTCAGCTGGTTCAAGCCCTGTCAACACAAAGTTGCCACTGTTGGGCCTATGAGCAAGGCATAATTGTAATTTAAAAAGCTAAATGGCACAAATGTAAATTCAAATGCAATCTATAAGCCGGTAAAATTTTTTACATAAATCAGGTAGTTTATATGGAAAAACCTCACAGAACAAGCCAAAGTTAACAAAGTAGCACTTTAGTAGAAGACAGGTCAAGTTGCTCCACAGTTATCCAGGGGCCAGTGCACGTGGTGTCACTGGCATTACAAAATAAAGCTAAAAGCCACTGGGGAACAAGCTAATGGCACTGGGCAAGAGTGTGCATATTTATGTATGTGTGCAGGAGTTCTAAACCCCCCAAACCCCCCACCCCTCACGCTCAGATCAGCGGTAATGCGCTCGTGCTCCCTGGTATCTGCGCAAGGGGGGAAGGAAAAATAAATAATAGCTAAAAAAAATGCATCTGGGATCTGAACGAGGAATGTGGCGGGGCATGGGAATCGCAGTCGCCCATGAGGACGCTCCATCCAGCTTTTAAGCGCCACCTAGGCATCATTAAGCCTTTTTTTCCCCTTTCCTATCCGCGCTATCGCTCAGAGCATCGGCGCAAACGTGGGCTTGAGAAAAAGTGTGTGGGCGCCAGCATCAGTCATGTTCGGGGGGAAGAAAGGGCAGTCCAGCGCCTCCTCTCTCTCTCTGTTGCAAACAAACACACACCCGTGGTCCCTTTCTGCCCCCAGGGACCTCTTTCCTAACACGGAGACAGGAAGGCCTATCCTCTTAGCCCTGGCCAAGCGCTCCTGTACTCTAGACAATTTGTTTAAACCGTGAGAAGGAGGCGAGAGTAGAGATGCAGGGTGTCGTTTGAGGGTTTGAGGATGACAAAGTTTTGGGTCTAGTCGTGGGAAGGGAGGGATAGAATACATCTTTCCCACGATAAGCAAAAGCCAGAAGAGTTTTGGACACTCCATCGTGCAGAGAGGGATGCCGGGAGGGGAATGATGGGTTAAAGTAAAGATCACACAGGACCCCTGTGTCATGAAAGAAGGGGGGAGAGATAAGAATGCTCATCTAATTCGTTTTTGGGTAATGTTAATGTTACGGCATGACAGTGGAAAATGAAGAGCAGGTCAGACTGGAATGTAACTGGAGAAAAAATGAATTGTCAAAAATAAAAAGGGCCAAACATAATACATTTTAAGCTTTTTTAATGTCTTTTTTTAGTGACTACAAGCTGTTCAGGCCCTGAAGCTTTAAAGCAACCCCAAAGCATGGTGCACCTTTCCAGTTACATAGTACAGATAAGCGGACAAATATACACAGCATACATCCAAACATCTTATTAAAATTAATGCTTATTAATAACACAGTGTCCACTTTGTTACTGCTGTTCCAACAAGCTTCACTCTTCTTAAAAAGCTTTCTAGAATGGTTCAGTCAAATCAGTTATTGAGTTTAGCCCTCCTTGCAGTCAAGGACTGCCACCCCGCCAACATGCATGGGTGTATGCTGTTTATATATGTCCATTTTGCTGTAGTATGGTAGCTGTTTCTTGCTAAAATTGACTCTTTAAACCGTACGGCAGTCTGGCCAAAGCAAAAGCATGGTGAAGGGTGCACTATGCTTTGGAGTCTTTTTAAAGCTGCCTGGACAGCTTGGCTTCATTCATGTCTTCACTGGTGTAGTAAAACTGGGCGGCACTGTGGCTAAGTGGGTAGCACTGTCGCCTCACAGCAAGAAGGTCCTGGGTTCGATCCCCAGGTGGGGCGGTCCGGGTCCGGGTCCTTTCTGTGTGGAGTTTGCATGTTCTCCCCATGTCTGCGTGGGTTTACTCCAACAGCCCAAAAACATGCAGTCAGGTTAATTGGAGACACTGAATTGTCCTATAAGTGAATGGGTGTGTGTATGAGTGTGGGTGTCTGCCCTGCGATGGACTGGCATCCCGTCCGGGGTGTTACTGTGTGCCTTGCGCCCATTGAAAAGCTGGGATAGGCTCCAGCACCCTCATCCCCCCCCCCGACTCTGATTGGATAAGCGGTTAAGAAAGTGAGTGAGTGAATGTATGTGCACTTTAGATCTCAGTGTCAACTCTCTGTTGAGCTTTAGGAGCTGGTTGAACTGCTACTACATGCTACCCACCAAAAGCAGATAACCAGGGCAGCTCTAGCTGGAGATAGTACTGATAACCTGACCTCCAAACGAGCGGCACGGTGGCTAAGTGGGTAGCACTATCGCCTCACAGCAAGAAGGTCCTGGGTTCGATCCCCAGGTGGGGCGGTCCAGGTCCTTTCTGTGTGGAGTTTGCATGTTCTCCCCGTGTCTGCGTGGGTTTACTCCGGGAGCGCCGGTTTCCTCCCACAGTCCAAAAACATGCAAGTGAGGTGCATGTTAAAATCCTAATAAACAAACAGACCTCCAAACAGGGCTTCCATGACAGTGACCACAGAACAATCCATAAATTAGAATGGCAGTGTTCTTCCATGGAGACTAAATGGCTGTAAGAATGAGGACGTGCACAGATTATGCATAACATTATGACCACCTCCATGTTTCTACACTCACTGTCCATTTTATCAGCTCCACTTACCATATAGGAGCACTTTGTAGTTCTACAATTACTGACTGTAGTCCATCTGTTTCTTTACATACTTTTTTAGCCTGCTTTCACCCAGTTATTCAATGGTCAGGACCCCCACAGGACCACCATAGAGCAGGTATTATTTAGGTGGTGGATCATTCTCAGCACTGCAGTGACACTGACATGGTGGTGGCGTGTTAGTGTGTGTTGTGCTGCTATGAGTTTATCAGACACAGCAGCGCTGATGGAGTTTTTAAACACCTCACTGTCACTGCTGGACTGAGAATAGTCCACCAACCAAAAATATCCAGTCAACAGCACCCCATGGGCAGCGTTTTGTGACCACTGATGAAGGTCTAGAAGATGACCAACTCAAACAGCAGCAACAGATGAGCGATCGTCTCTGACTTTACATCTACAAGGTGGACCAAATAGGTAGGAGTATCTAATAAAGTAAACAGTGAGTGGACATGGTATTTAAAAACTCCAGCAGCACTGCTGTGTCTGATCCACTCATACCAGCAGAACACACACTAACACACCACCACCATGTCAGTGTCACTGCAGTGCTGAGAATGATCCACCACATAAATAATGCCTGCTCTATGGTGGTCCTTGGGGGTCCTTACCATTGAAGAACAGGGTGAAAGCAGGCTAAAAAGGTGTGTAGAAATGAACTGCAGTCAGTAATTGTAGAATTATAAAGTGCTTATATATGGTAAGTGGAGCTGATAAAATGGACAGTAAGTATAAAAACAAGGAGGTGGTTTTAATGTTATGGCTGATCGGTGTAGGTACAAGTATGATGCAGACTGGATATTACTTTGTGTGGTAGTATATGGGTTAGAAGAAAAAAAAAAAAAAAAAGCAGGAGCAGGAAGAAAACAAGATGAGGTCATTGAACATTTCAGGAAGAACAAGATGAGAATGCTGTCAGATTGAAGGATGGATATTTATAAGAGCTGAGAGAATGATAAAAGGTCATTAAAAAGTAATTTATTTCTTTCATAATTCTGAATTGTTCCTGCTCCTCCTATCAAAATTCTGTGTGTGGTCATCTAGCATTTTCTTTGAGATGAAAAGGAAAGAGTTATGATGGATCGCACGATTCATAAATCAACTTAACAGTGTTTAAGCATGAAGCTCAAAGCATGCCAAAAAAGAGGCCTGCACCAACACAGAGCACCTAAACAAATTCCCTAATGAAAGTTAATTAACAAAAAAATTCTAATTGGAAACAAGTAGGATAATAATCTTCTAAACATATAAACATCATCTTCAGTGAATGTTTCCGATTCCCGGGCAGTCCGACCCATTTCTGAAGTTTTGTCTGCAGGTTGGTTTAATTATGCAAACAAGCTCCCCGTCTTTCCACAATTCTGTCTTTGATGTTCTCTAATTGTTGAGACCATCAAAGATGAAATGCCCACTTGCTGAGAATAAAACTAATCTTGTTTTCATTAAAGAAGCTCCATGTTAATGAAGGTGGAAGACATTAAATATGGATGAATCTAAGCATGTTTAACAGGAATATTTGTTTTAACATCTGGCTTGGGGAAATGAACATGGTTGAAACTGCAGCTCAAACAGAGGAAGATCTGAAGGAGTCTTATTCCTCAGATTTCCAACAGGCAATGACGAACTTTTTTAAAACATGTTTAAAAATGCTTTAAAATAATATACACCAACCAGGCATAACATTATGTGTTATGTGAATAACACTGATTATCTCTTCATCACGGCACCTGTTAGTGGGTGGGATATATCAGGCAGCAAGTGAACATTTTATCCTGAATGTCGATGTGTTAGAAGCAGGAAAAATGGGCAAGCGTAAAGATTTGAGCGAGATTGACAACGGCCAAATTGTGATGGCTAGACGACTGGGTCAGAGCATCTCCAAAACTGCAGCTCTTGTGGGGTGTTCCCGGTCTGCAGTGGCCAGTATCTATCAAAAGTGGTCCAAGGAAGGAACAGTGGTAAACCGCCAACAGATGAGCTACTGTAGCTCAAATTGCTGAAGAAGTTAATGCTGGTTCTGATAGAAAGGTGTCAGAATACACAGTGCATTGCAGTTGCAGGGCTATATATACAGTGTATCACAAAAGTGAGTACACCCCTCACATTTCTGCAAATATTTTATTATATCTTTTCATGGGACAACACTATAGACATGAAACTTGGATATAACTTAGAGTAGTCAGTGTACAGCTTGTATAGCAGTGTAGATTTACTGTCTTCTGAAAATAACTCAACACACAGCCATTAATGTCTAAATGGCAACATAAGTGAGTACACCTCACAGTGAACATGTCCAAATTGTGCCCAAAGTGTCAATATTTTGTGTGACCACCATTATTATCCAGCACTGCCTTAACCCTCCTGGGCATGGAATTCACCAGAGCTGCACAGGTTGCTACTGGAATCCTCTTCCACTCCTCCATGATGACATCACGGAGCTGGTGGATGTTAGACACCTTGAACTCCTCCACCTTCCACTTGAGGATGCGCCACAGGTGCTCAATTGGGTTTAGTCCATCACCTTTACCTTCAGCTTCCTCAGCAAGGCAGTTGTCATCTTGGAGGTTGTGTTTGGGGTCGTTATCCTGTTGGAAAACTTTTTTCGAAGGGAGGGGATCATGCTCTGTTTCAGAATGTCACAGTACATGTTGGAATTCATGTTTCCCTCAATGAACTGCAGCTCCCCAGTGCCAGCAACACTCATGCAGCCCAAGACCATGATGCTACCACCACCATGCTTGATTGTAGGCAAGATACAGTTGTCTTGGTACTTCTCACCAGGGCGCCGCCACACATGCTGGACACCATCTGAGCCAAACAAGTTTATTTTGGTCTCATCAGACCACAGGGCATTCCAGTAATCCATGTTCTTGGACTGCTTGTCTTCAGCAAACTGTTTGCTGGCTTTCTTGTGCGTCAGCTTCCTTCTGGGATGACGACCATGCAGACCGAGTTGATGCAGTGTGCGGCGTATGGTCTGAGCACTGACAGGCTGACCTCCCACGTCTTCAACCTCTGCAGCAATGCTGGCAGCACTCATGTGTCTATTTTTTAAAGCCAACCTCTGGATATGACGCCGAACACGTGGACTCAACTTCTTTGGTCGACCCTGGCGAAGCCTGTTCCGAGTGGAACCTGTCCTAGAAAACTGCTGTATGACCTTGGCCACCATGCTGTAGCTCAGTTTCAGGGTGTTAGCAATCTTCTTATAGCCCAGGCCATCTTTGTGGAGAGCAACAATTCTATTTCTCACATCCTCAGAGAGTTCTTTGCAGTGGCCAGTTTGAGAGAATTGTACCCAAAACACCAAATTTAACAGCCCTGCTCCCCATTTACACCTGGGACCTTGACACATGACACCAGGGAGGGACAACGACACATTTGGGCACAATTTGGACATGTTCACTGTGGGGTGTACTCACTTATGTTGCCAGCTATTTAGACATTAATGGCTGTGTGTTGAGTTATTTTCAGAAGACAGTAAATCTACACTGCTATACAAGCTGTACACTGACTACTCTAAGTTATATCCAAGTTTCATGTCTATAGTGTTGTCCCATGAAAAGATATAATGAAATATTTGCAGAAATGTGAGGGGTGTACTCACTTTTGTGATACACTGTATATACATACAAAAGCACCAACACTGGGCACGTGAGCATCAGAACTGGACCATGGAGCAATGAAAGAAGGTGGCCTGGTCTGATTAATCACGTTTTCTTTTACATCACGTGGATGGCCGGGTGTGTGTGCGTCACTTACCTGGGGAACACATGACACCAGGATGCACTATGGGAGGAAGGCAAGCCGGCAGAGGCAGTGAGATGCTTTGGACAATGTTCTGCTGGAAAACCTTGGGTCCTGCCATCCATGTGGATATTACTTTGACACGTACCACCTACCTAAGCATTGTTGCAGACCATGTACACCCTTACATGAAAATGGTATTCCCTGATGGCTGTGTCCTCTTTCAGCAGGATAATGCGCCCTGCCACAAAGCAAAAATGGTTCAGGAATGGTTTGAGGAGCACAACAACGAGTTTGAGGTGTTGACTTGGCCTCCAAATTCCCCAGATCTCAATCCAATAGAGCATCTGTGGGATGTGCTGGACAAACAAGTCTGATCCATGGAGGCCCCACCTCACAACTTACAGAAGTTAAAGGATCTGCTGCTAACATCTTGGTGCCAGATACCACAGCACACCTTCAGGGATCTAGTGGAGTCCATACCTCGACGGGTGAGAGCTGTTTTGGCAGCAAAAGGGGGGGGAGGGGGGGTTTAACACAATATCAGGAAGGTGGTCATAATGTTATGCAAGAAGATGACAGGCCTCATTTTGTATTCACAAGAACCGTAGACATTGCAGGCAGGCTAGTCTAGCATGCACATTCTGTCACTGATCTGTGTCCTATTGAAAATGTACTGCATGGTGCAGCATAAACAGGAAAATCAGACAATGCAATTAGTGTCCTTAGTTCCCAAACCATTAAAAAGTCTGGGTGATGGAACACAGGTAAACGTGCCAATTTTTTGGAGTGTGTTGCAGTTAATCAGTGAAAACATTGGAAATCAGTCAGAGATTCAATAAAATGAACAAATCACAGACAAAATGTCCCAAATTGTACCTTATAAAACGGATAGTTCCGGTCCTAAAATCTGATTGGCTGAGCCGCGTTCGAAGCCGTTGTAAAATCCCCGATAAATGCACACCTAGGACCACCTCACATCATTCCATATTAATACGCCACTGAATAGAAAAAGTTAATGTTATTTTCGCCCTCATGTTGCCTAGCAACACTGTTAATCGAACTACGTTGCGTCGCGGAAGAATGCTTTATTGTAAGTTTATACACAATAAATACATTTATGAATAAAACATTGTTGTATTTATTGTATTTTATGTTGACCGCCGTTTTATAAAAGCAATAAGCCATTTGAGACCGTGTGTTACTGTTATGATTTTAGCACGGGGAAAGAAGTTTTAGAAAAAAAACGTCATCCCCGTGCTAAAATCACAGTAACGCACGGCCTCTCGTGGCTTATTGCTTTAATAAACATATAAAAATTTGATCATTTTTTGCTTTTATTAAACCCCTTAGCTTAACAATCTGCATTCTATCAAAATTAATTGTTACACATTTCTTACTTACTAACCAAACACTACTTACAGGTCCAAGATTCCTTCATCCTCTGTTGCACTTCTGAATAGTGGTCATTGTTTCTGGACCATGCCTTGGCACCTTCATCATCATCATTATTATTATTATTATTATTATTATTATTGCTGGAATTCAGTTTTGCTGATGATCTTGAAGTGAGTTAAGGTTAAGAGCATTAAACCTACTACTGGTGGTTGGAAATCAGAAAACCTTTGTGAGTGTTACATTCCTGATCCACTGTCCACCATCACTCATTTTTTTATAGAGACCAGTAAAAAATCTGATCCCATGAGTGAGGGATAAAAACAGATTACTTGTACCTTTTATACATAAGACAGGCTTTGGATAGAACACCGTTAAGAGAAAATGACAGGAAAAAGCCTCTTACACCATGAATTGGAAATCCTTTCTGGGTAGGTGGGATTTTTTAAGTAAATTAAAAACCCTGGTCAGGCAGAACGTCCTTAGAATAACTGAGCTTTTTTTTCTTCGTATTTAATGAACCTGCAGGCTAACATATGCTTCCTCAGACACGTGTTAAGCCACGACTGGCTCTTTTCATCAGAAAGCAACATATAACTATAGGGAATGTGTAGAATTTGCAGAACTAAGCTAAACATAAATGAATAAATGAATGAATGATCATATATATATTTTTATATATATACAGTATATATATATATATATATATATATATACACATACACTGATCAGCCATAACATTAAAACCACCTCCTTGTTTCTACACTCACTGCCTGTTTTATCAGCTCCACTTACCATATAGAAGCACTTTGTAGTTCTACAATTACTGACTGTAGTCCATCTGTTTCTCTACATACTTTTGTAACCCCACAGGACCACCACAGAGCAGGTATTATTTGGGTGGTGGATCATTCTCAGCACTGCAGTGACACTGACATGAGTGGATCAGACACAGCAGCACTGCTGGAGTTTTTTTTTTAAATACCGTGTCCACTCACTGTCCACTCTATTAGACACCTTTACAGAGTTGGTTCACCTTGTAGATGTATGTTTAGAAGAGACGATCACTCATCTGTTGCTGCTGTTTGAGTTGGTCATCTTCTAGACCTTCATCAGTGGTCACAGGACACTGCCCACAAGGCGCTGTTGGCTGGATATTTTTGGTTGGTGGACTATTCTCAGTCCAGCAGTGACAGTGAGGTATTTTAAAACTTCATCTGCACTGCTGTCTTATCCACTCATACCAGCACAACACACACTAACACACCACCACCATGTCAGTGTCACTGGAGTGCTGAGAATGATCCGCCACCCAAATAATACCTGTAGGTGTTCTACTATGTAGTGGTACTGTGGGGGTCCTGACCATTGAAGAACAAAATAAAAGGAGGTAAAAAAGTATGTAGTTCTACAATTAATGACTGTAGTCCACCTGTTTCTCTACAAAGTGCTTTTATATGGTACTGTAAGTGGAGCTGATAAAATGGACAGTATGTGTAGAAACAAGGAGGTGGTTTTAATGTTACGGCTGATCAGTGTATATACATATACATATGTACATATCCCAGCTTGTTTGGAAGCTGGGGTCAGAGCACAGGGTCAGCCATCATACGGCGCCTCTTGAGCAGAGAGGGTTAAAGGCCTTGCTCAAGGGCCCAACAGTGGCTGCATGGCAGAGCTGGGATTCAAACTCTCAATCTTTCAGTTGATAGCCCAAAGCTCTACCCACTAGGCTACCACTGTCCCAGTAGTGCTACATGTGTGCCAGCATAAAAAAGAGTTAAGGTGGATGTGCTTAAAATGTCATTAGGACAGAAATCTTACCCTACTGTGTATTACTGTACTAAATTGTATGATATCTAATTAGGATACTTAAAAAGGTGAAGAAATCTGTCCGAGTCGCACGTAAGTCGCACACACTGCGACTTCAGACTCGACTCGGACTCGTTTCAAATGACTCTGACTCGACTCGTGACTCGCAAATAATGACTTGTGGACAGCAAAGGTCAGCAACATTAGTTACGTCTGACAATGGGTAAATGTTCCAGCTTCCGGCGAAGTTATGAAGCGTCGCTCCCTAACTAAAATGGTGGAATACCCTAAGTAGTGCACTTCACAGCAACAGATAATTGGCCTACAGAATTGGCGCTAATGATTGTAAGAACCGCTTTCTAAACCAATCAGACCTTCTGATTTTAATTGTTAGTAAGAAATGCTGTTATTTGCATGTATTTAGTTTGCAGCGTCACACAGATGATGTGTTAATGAAATGCTTGATTGGCTTTCTAATGAGTTTGTGTTTTACTTCACAACTGGGAAAAGTTTGGAGGTTTTTAATTATAAGCACATTTACAAAATAACAGATTATATTCCTAATGGGACACACGGTTATAAATTTAATAGCATCTGGAACAAGGTAAGGTAAGCAGTATTATGGATTTTTTGCTGTGTTTTGGATTTTGGCCGCTGTGCAGTAATTTGCAATGAAAACAAAACGTCAGTTTAAGCTTTTAACTGGTACCTGGGAAAGTAAAGGCAACGAAGTAAAACAGCAAAATACAGTTGCTAATCTGTTGTTGTTTTTTATCTGAACTTACATATTATTTGTTTATTTCTACACTACACTTGCAATATATGTTTTGTGTATATTATATTGACTCGTGACTTGTCTCGGACTCTAGCCTAAAGACTCGTGACTTGACTCGGACTCTAGCCTAAAGACTCGTGACTCGACTCAGTATTTTGTGACTTGTGAACATCTCTGCCTTGATGTCTATTCTTTAATTCTGAGAAATGGATTTATTGGATAATAAGGATCGCTTTTTAAAGCTCTGTCAGTATACAACATTTTTCCCTACTAGAAATAGCCGAACCTGACAGCCCCACTTCAAATGTTTAATTCTTACTTGCTCATGTGAATTTCTTGTTTATCAGAGATACTGAATTCCCACAAAGCTCGAGCACAAGTGTTTTGTTTATTTGAGATATATATATTATCACGAACTCCCACTAGATAAAATCCCACAGTATGTCACTTCTAATTTCCTTTATTTAAAACATTTGAGAACATTTGTGAACATATTAAATCGTGTATTGAAACCTGTAAATCTCATTTCCATTTGATGGCTGAGAAACAGAGACGTGAATGTAAACACTGTCCAAACGTACAGCATGAAGTAAAGATAAGTTTCTCTCACCGTGATCTATTTTGTAAGCTTGCTGGGTCTGGATATGATCTCTTTTTTTCTGGATTTGGTTATCTGATAAGAATTGTGGGTTTCACTATAGACTTGTGTTCTCCCATAAACCTCTGCTTTTTCTCATGTACAAAAGAAACATTACCTGTATGACAACCCTAAAACACTCACACTGTGAGTAATGTGCTGCAAATAGTAGCTCCTGATAAGTTATTCCATTACTCTTATAATAGCTGCGGAAACAAACGTCCAGTGGTCATTCCTCAGATGATTCATCAGACCAGGCCACCTTCTTCCAGTTCCGATGCTCACGTGCCAGTTGTTGGCACTTTCAGGGGTCAGGGGTTAGCATGGGCACCCTGACTGGTCTGCGGCTATGCAGCCCCATACGCAACAAACTGTGATGCACTGTGTATTCTGACACCTTTCTATCAGAACCAGCATTAACTTCTTTGGCAATTTAAGCTAGATTGGACCACACGGGCCAGCCTTCGCTCCCCACGTGCATCAATGAGCCTTGGTCGCCCATGACCCTGTCGCCGGTTTACCACTGTTCCTTCCTTGGACCACTTTTGATAGATACTGACCACTGCAGACCGGGAACACCTCACAAGAGCCGCAGTTTTGGAGATGCTCCGACCCAGTCGTCTAGCCATCACAATTCGGCCCTTGTCAAACTCGCTCAAATCCTTACGCTTGCCCATTTTTCCTGCTTCTAACACATCAACCATTCTAACCATTTTTCCTGCATCCCACCCACTAACAGGTGCCGTGATGAAGAGATAATCAGTGTTATTCACTTCAACTGTCAGTGGTCATAATGTTATGCCTAGTCAGTGTATCTTCTTTATGGTTGTAGCCATATTAAATATGACAAAAGGAACCCCTGACCGAGAAGAGTCTCAGAGTCTTAACTAGCAGAAGTGGCCACCATTGCAGCAATGAGCACCATAATGGACCTCATTTCCTCAGGCACAGCCAACCCACCAGGTTGATAGCACAGCTGAGATTTTAGATTTCAGCAGTGGTGAGCTAGCACAATTTAATTATATAAATATTACTATATAAAATCCCCTACAATTGCCCTAGCCTTTTTAAATGTAATAATGATGATAATAAATAAATAATGATAACAATAAAAAATGTCATTTTAATTATTTACAGGTTTGTTTTGTGGCTTGCTTTTGGATACAGGCTAGAAAGTGACAAAACAACTAACAACAGAATTCCAACACATTTTATTTATTAACGGTGCCTCTTGGATCCCATACAGGTTGATAGCACAGCTGTGACTTTAGATCTCAGCAGTGGTGAGTTAGTGCAATCTTTTTATTTATAATTATTAATGCAAAGTTGAGACGATTAATTAAATGTTGGCTTTTAGTCGACTTTTAGGTTTGTGCTTGTTATTATTTACAGCTTAGTTTGGCAGCTTGCTAAAACAGACTCAGGCTTTAAAGTGACAATACACATATTTATTTATTACCTGTGCCTCTTGGAAACCCTTCCAGGTTAATAGCACAGCTGAGAGTTTAGATCTCAGCAGTGGGGATTACCACAATCTTATGATATACACTAATCAGCCATAACATTAAAACCACCTACTTGTTTTTACACTCACTGTCCATTTTATCAGCTCCCCTTACCATAAAGGAGCACGTTGTAGTTCTACAATTACTGACTGTAGTCCATCTGTTTCTCTGCATGCTTTGTTGGCCCCCTTTCATGTTGTTCTTCAATAGTCAGGACTCTCCCAGGACCAGTTTTTAAACAACTCACTGTCACTGCTGGACTGAGGATAGTCCACCAACCAAAAATATCCAGCCAACAGCGCCACATGGGCAGCGTCCTGTGACCACTGGCCAACTCAAACTGCAGCAATATAAAGCAACAAAACCACCCACAACAGATTTCCAACAAGCATCATCACTAATTATTACTAATATTTACATAATAAGATTGCGTTAGCTCACTACTGCTGAAATCTACACTCCCAGCTGTGCTAACATTAGTTAACATCTACATCTTACATCTTCAGCATTTAGCAGATGTTTTTATCCAAAACGACCTACAGTATTGTGACAGTATACAATCTAAGCAATTGAGGGCTAAGGGTCTTGCTCAAGGGCCCAACAGTGAAAGCCTGACAGTGGTGGGGCTTGAACCAGTTACCTTTTGATTACTAGTCCAGTACCTTAATTAAAGGCTGCAACTGTTCTTAATAAATAAAGACGTGCTTTGAAAAGCTGTTTTTTTGGTTGTTTTGTTTTATTTATTAACTGCATATATAAATAGGACTTAGGTAGGTAAAGCGAGCAAACTCAGAATTAATACTTAAATTGGCCAAATTGCTAAATGCACCACAATAAGCTAAAGTCACATAGTTTTAGATTTTGGAAGTGAACAGCAGGTTTCTGGTGTGCTTCCAAAATGAAAAAATAAGGATATCAGTATCAAATAAATGGACACAGACCTTTAGAGTGTAATGTAAGAGAAGAACATTGTGTTAGAGACTTCAGGAACATTCCCAGATCTAGTATTAGAAGGAGAAGACTGTAAATGTTAATCCAAATCATTTTTCACCTATATCTTTAGAGGCAGCTGAACTTTGAACTCTGATAGGCCGTTTCCTTCAGAGTCAAAGAAAGAACATGCTGTCTGGAAGCTTCGGTCAGAGAGTTGTGACAGAATGCAGACAGTGCTTTCATGTTTTTCTAAATGATAAGGTTCCATTTGGTTACATTTTGAGGAAACCTTTGCATTGCTGAGAAGCAACATGGTTTCTCTGAAATACCAGCAGCCACAACGCCTGACTTCTTGTTGGTCTGATGCTAATTATAAAAATTGGTTTGGGTTAAATGTTCTTTAAAAAATGTGGCCCACTTTGTTGCGGCCGTGGTTCGGTTTAGCATGGACTACAGCAGAAGTGATAGATTGTGGAGAGAAAAGAAAAGGGAAATTTTAAAATAGCACACCTTATATATCTGTGTTTTTCTTTGTACGTTTTTAGGTACCGTGCATGGCCATATTTGGAAACCCCTCCTAAGTTTGAACCCAAGATATTTCATGTTTTGTCGGGTAAACTTAATTTCATTTATTAATAAACATTTATTCCTACATTTCTGCAACACATTCCAAAAAAAAGTTGGGGCAGTAAAGCATTTACCACTGTGTAATGTTGCCATTCCTTTTCACCACACTTAAAAGACATTTTGGCACTGAGGATACCAAGCGAGTGTTTCAGCTTTTATTTTGTCCCATTCTTCCTGCAAACACGTCTTAAGATGTGCAACAGTACGGGGTCGTCGTTGTCGCATTTTTCCTTTCAAAATTCTCCACACATTCTCTATTGGGGACAGGTCAGGACTGCAGGCAGGCCAGTCCAGTACACGTACCCTCTTCTTCCACAGCCATGCCTTTGCAATGTGTGCAGCATGTGGTTTTGCATTGTCTTGTTGAAAAATGCATGGATGTCCCTGGAAAAGATGACGTCTTGAAGGCAGTACATGTCATTGCCATGGTGATGGTGGACGCTGGCGCATTTGGCTGCCGCTACCGTTACCGTATTTTACCGTATTTTACCGTATTTTATTGTATTTTTATCGTTTTTCGTTTTCATCTTTTTACACACCTTGTGGATCTATTTCTTTTATGTTACTTTTGATACTTTTATTTGTGCTTTTGATACTTTTTGTTCTTTCTACTGTACATCGCGTCTGCGGCCGGTGGTGAACGGTGGATGAGTTTTCCTGGGATCGGCACGATGTTGAACTATTCCGTTGACCAGCTGAGGAAGTTCAACAACTGCACTACTCCATCGTGTATTTCAGTCATCAAACAGCTTGGACTCCTTCGCCGGCCTCGTTATATTCACAGGGGCTCCCGGAGAAAGCTTGTTTATCTTCGAAACGGTAACGCTATTCCATCCTTCTGGTCAGCCGTGCGCACTGTCGCTCCGCAAACACGTCATCAGAGCGCTGCTGCCTTGCACACCAGTAGCGGTGTAGTCTCCATGACAACGCTGTCCACGGAGTGGGATGGGAAACGCGGAGTGGACTTAGCAAATCTCCGTTCTCTTCCTCGTTCCTCACAGCCAACTACACAACAATACCACTTGAAAATGGCATTGCTTAATGTTCGTTCACTCAACACAAAAAGTACTGTACTCAGTGAATTTATATCTGACAGTGAACTAGACTTTTTCTGTCTCACTGAAACTTGGCATAAACCCTTGGATTATTTTATGTTAAATCAGACCACGCCAATGGGATACTCGTATATTGATGAACCTCGTATGGAAGGGCGAGGTGGTGGTGTTGCTGCAGTCTATAGGGATGATATTAAAATAACCACTTTGTCTTTTCCTGCTGCTCTTTCTTTTGAACACCTGGCTTTCAAGTTGTCAGGGCCTACTCCTCTGGTCACTGCTGTAGTTTATCGTCCGCCAAAGCCAAACGCTTCCTTTCTCTCTGATTTTTCAGATTTTTTAACCCAGCTTAGTGCCCTCTCATCCTCTGTACTGCTTATGGGTGATTTTAACATCCATATTGATGACAACAACTGTAAATTTGCCAGGGAATTTTTGGAATTGTTACAGTGTTTTAATTTCACACAACATATACATTTTCCAACTCATAAAAAAGGTCATACTCTTGACCTTGTCTGCTCTACTGGTGTCCTAGTTCATCAGCCGTCCAGCCATGACCTTACTGTCTCTGATCATTTGACAATCATCATGGACATTGAGGTCACTAGGCCCATCACTAGAGCTAAACGTAAAATATCCTTCAGGAATCTTCAATATATCTCTCCCTCTGCTTTCTCAGATTCTCTTGTTAAAAAGATGTCTGTCTGTCCTGTACTGTCTAGTAATTCATCTGACCTTGTCGATTACTATAATGACATACTCGCCTCATGTCTTGATGAGCTGGCTCCTTTGAGAACCAAATTTGTTTCATTTAGTCATTCCGCACCATGGTACACAATTGAGCTTCACCAAATGAAATCCCGTAAACGCCAGCTTGAAAGACTTTATAAGAAAACCGGTCTAACAGTACATTATCAGATTTATTCTGATTATCTTCAACATTACAAAGACGCTCTTACGGCAGCCCGATCCACTTACTATTCCGAACTCATACATGCTGGATCAACAAATCCTAAGACTCTCTTTTCCACAATAAATAAACTTCTCAAACCAATTGACAATACTACCAATTCCTTTACAGTTGACAAGTGTAACTCTTACCTCTCATTTTTTCAAACAAAAGTTGAGAATATCCACAATTTTCTGACAGTTTCCCCTGTCATCTCTGTTTCTCCGCCTATCTCATCTCAATTTATTACCCAGCCTCTGTCTCAGTTCTCACCTGTGTCTCTTTTGGACCTATCTGAGATCTTAACAGGGATGCGAAGCTCCACTTGTGTTTTGGATCCTGCTCCATCAAAACTTGTTAAGGGTTGTTTTCCAGTTATCTCATCACTTATCACAGAGATAATCAATTCCTCTCTTAGTTCTGGCTCAGTCCCTCAATCACTCAAATTGGCTGCTGTTACTCCCATACTTAAAAAACCTGGACTTGACTCTAACATTATGAGTAACTTTCGGCCCATTTCCAATCTTCCATTTCTGTCGAAAATACTGGAACGTGTTGTTGCCTCACAGCTCAAAGATCACCTAAATTCCAATAATCTATTTGAATCATTTCAGTCTGGTTTCCGCCCCCAGCACAGCACTGAGTCAGCCCTCCTCAAAGTCACAAATGACCTTCTTCTTTCCTCAGACTCTGGACAAATTAATATTCTCGTCCTCCTTGATCTTACTGCAGCTTTTGACACCATTAATCACTCCATTCTTCTGTCCCGCCTTGAATCCTCTGTCAACATCACTGGTACTGCCCTTTTGTGGTTAAGGTCATATCTCATAAACAGACAACAGTTTGTTAATATCAACAATTGTAGTTCTGCCATTGCTCCACTGTCCCAAGGCGTTCCCCAAGGCTCAGTGTTAGGTCCCCTTTTGTTTATTCTTTATATGCTCCCCCTTGGTGACATCATACGTCGGCATGGTTTACATTTCCACTGCTATGCTGATGATATTCAGCTTTACATCTCCTCCAAATCCATTAATACTGAACTTCACTCCACTCTGACAAATTGCATCACTGAAATGAAATTGTGGATGAAAGCTAATTTCCTCAAATTAAACTGTGAAAAATCAGATATGATCATCGTAGGTCCTACAACCCTGGCAAAAACCACAAAAAATTTTCAAATTACCATTGATAATGACACTTTGTCTCCGTCTTCTAACATCCGAAATCTTGGTGTAATTTTTGATAGCAACCTCTCTTTTGACCGCCATGTAAATCACATCACCAAAACTGCTTTCTTTCATCTAAAAAACATAGCACGTCTACGTCCATCACTCTCCTTTTCTGCCGCCGAAACCTTGATTCATGCTTTTATTACATCCAGAATTGATTATTGCAATAGCATCCTTTATGGTACATCTAACAAAATCCTAAAAAAACTTCAGTATATCCAGAATTCAGCTGCTCGCCTCCTTACTCATACTCGCTCCCGTGATCATATTACACCTGTTCTACAAAAACTTCATTGGCTTCCCGTTGCTCAACGCATTCAATTCAAAATTCTTCTATTCACTCACAAAGCTCTCCATAATCAGGCCCCATCCTACCTCACCGACCTGCTCCATCAGCACATTCCCTCCCGTAGCCTTCGCTCTTCTGAGGCTAACCTACTGTCCATACCCTCTAGGACCAAGCACCGGACCTGGGGTGACAGGGCCTTTTCCATAGCTGCTCCATCTTTATGGAATGCTCTCCCCAAACACCTACGAGATTGTCCTGACCTGTCCAAATTCAAGTCACTTCTCAAAACTCATCTATTCAGAGTGGCATTTAACTTGTAACAACACAAAATAAATGCTTTTATTTTTGCTATTCTTTTTAATAGTTTTTATACTTAGATCACGACAGAAATGTGAAGTCCTAGATCCTAAAACTTGTAAAGTTTTCAGTTTCCTGATTGCATGTAAATCTGTCCTGTTTCTGTCTAATTTTAAGAAATTGTTCTATATTTGTTGTTCTCTCTCATAATTTAGCTAATTTTTAATGAACTGTCTTATGCTGCTCTCTTTGTTTTTATCTTAATTATTCTTGATGTTGATGTACTATTTTGATTTTGTACTATGATTTGTATGGTGTATGTACGTATTTGTTTTGATTATTTGTCTTATGTAAAGCGTCTTTGAGTATCTTGAAAAGCGCTATATAAATAAAATGTATTATTATTATTATTATGTTGCTCTAAGATCTCAATGTACTTTTCTGCATTAATGCTGCCATCACAGAAGTGTAAATGACCTTTGCCAAGGGCACTGACACAGCCCCATACCATGACAGACCCTGGCTTTTGGACTTGTTGCTGATGACAGTCTGGATGGTCCTTTTCGTCTTTGGTCTGGAGCTCACGGCGTCCATTTTTTTCCAAAAAAGACCTGGAATGCTGATTCATCTGACCACAAAACATGTTTCCACTGTGTGATGGTCCTTCCTAGATGCCTTCGAGCCCAGAGAAGTCAACGCCGCTTCTAGACAGTGCATATGTCACTTATGTTAAATAAGGCTTCTTTTTTGCACAGTAAAGTTTTAAGTGGCATTTGTGCATGTAACTCTGTATTGTTGTGCTTGACAAAGGTTTGCCAAAGTAATCCCTCACCCATGTGGTTATATCAGCTATTGTTGAGTGGAGGTTCTTGATGCAGTGTCGTGAGGGATGGAAGATCACAGGCATTCAGCTTAAGCTTGCACCCTTGGCCTTTATGTGCTAAAATTCCTCCCAGTTCCTTGAATCGTTTAATGATATTATGCACTGTAGACAGAGAAATATGCAAATCTCTTTCAATCTTTTTTTGAGGTACATTGTTTTTAAACATTTCAATAATTGAAGATTCTCTGATCTTTGCTCATCAAAGACTCAACCTTTCCTGGATGCTGCTTTTGTACCAAACCATGATTATAATCACCTGTTCAAACTGTCTGCAATCAAATGAAAGTCAAAGTAAATGTAAGGAACACTGAATATTTATTTTATTTGCATTTTCCAACTTTTTCTTGATAGATAGATAGATAGATAGATAGATAGATAGATAGATAGATAGATAGATAGATAGATAGATAGATAGATAGATCAGAGCGGAGAGTCAGCCATCGTACAGTGCCCCTGGAACCAAGAGGGTTAAGGGCCTTGCTCAAGGGCCCAACAGTGGCTGCATTTCAGAGCTGGGATTCAAACCCTCAACCTTTTTAATCTTGACCAAGGTGTTCAAATAGACATTTGTGGACTGTGATGTGCATTTCTGGTGTTTTTGTGACTGGAATTCATTTTCCCACATGACTTGCATTTCTCCTTTTTAAACCAGTGCTAGACCAATTACCATCAAATAGGAACTTGACTTCCACCAATGAAGAGCATAGCTCAGTTATTTAGGAGCTTATCTGATCTGTTAAGGCTCCCAGTGATAGTTTGTCCTTGAAATGAAATGAAATTCCTTTAATAAGCATGACACTCGACAGTACTTAGTCTTAAGGTGTCCTAATCCTGGTGGATGACTGCCCAGAGCAGGAGACCAGCTACAGTGCTGTGACATGTAACAGCCAAACTGCTCGAGCTGTTCCGGTATCAGAGGAGAGGCACAAAACTTTGCTTACTTTGCTTCTGGGTGAGAAACTCTTTTATAACTGAAACTTTAGAATATTGAAACATGTCCACAGTGTTTATCAGTGTTAAGGTAGTAAGGTTTTTAGTGTTTATCAATTTTAAGGTAGTAGCATTTGTAGGTGTTTAGTAGTTTTAAGGAAGTAAGGTTTTAGTAACTTTTTTTTTGGTGTTTTTCAGTTTTAGGGTAGTAAGGTTTTTTAG
Source organism: Trichomycterus rosablanca (assembly GCF_030014385.1). Lineage (NCBI taxonomy): Eukaryota > Metazoa > Chordata > Actinopteri > Siluriformes > Trichomycteridae > Trichomycterus > Trichomycterus rosablanca. The sequence continues at coordinate 26,085,302 of NC_085999.1, forward strand.
TGTTTACATTTACATTTTCAGCATTTAGCAGACGCTTTTATCCAAAGCGACTTACACAATGAGCTGAACACGATGAGCAATTGAGGGTTAAGGGCCTTGCTCAGGGACCCAACAGTGGCAACTTGGTGGTGGTGGGGCTTGAACCGGCAACCTTCTGTTTACTAGTCCAGTACCCTAACCACTGAGCTATCACTGGCCCAGTGATACCTGTTTTACCAGTTTACCAGTTTTAAGGTAGTAAGTTTTTTTGGTGTTTATCAGATTTAAGGTAGTAAGGTTTTATAGTGTTTATCAGTTTTAAGGTAATATGTTTTTTTGGTGTTTATCAGATTTAAGGTAGTAAGGTTTTATAGTGTTTATCAGTTTTAAGGTAGTAAGTTTTTTTTGGTGTTTATCAGGTTTAAGATAGTAAGGTTTTTTAGTGTTTATCAGATTTAAGGTAGTAAGGTTTTTTAGTGTTTATCAGTTTTAAGGTAGTAAAATAGTAAGGTTTTTTGGTGTTTATTGGTTTTAAGGTAGTAAGGTTTTTGGTGTCTATTGGTTTTAAGGTAGTAAGTTTTTTTGTTGTTTATCAGTTTTATGGTAGTACTTTTTTGGGTGTTCATCAGTTTTAAGGTAGTAAAGCAGTTAGGTTTTTTTTGGTGTTTATTAGTTTTAAGGTAGTTAGGGTTTCTGGTATTTATCAGTTTTAAAGTAGGAAAATAGTAAGGTTTTTTAGTTTTTATTGGTTTTAAGGTAGTACATTTTTGGTGTTTATCAGTTTTAAGGTAGTAAGTTTTTTGGTGTTTATTAGTTTTAAGGCAGTAAAGTAGTAAGGTTTTTTTGGTGTTTATTGGTTTTAAGGTAGTTATGTTTTTTGGTAATTATCGGTTTTAAGGTAGTAAAATAGTATGTTTTTTTTGGTGTTTATCAGTTTTAAGGAAGTAAGGTTTTTTAGTGTTTATCTGTTTTAAGGTTCAGCAAAGCAATGTTTGTGTTTTCTCACCATATCCTGTCCAGCAGCTGCATGAACTCCCAGCTGAAGAGGTCCTGGGAGATACCGCATGTGGACGTCAATTCACCAACAGCATAAAATCAGACTCTCACACAAATATATACACATACGCACTAACAGATTGTACTTCTGGTGCTTGACACAAGTCGGAAACTATCCAAACATCTACAAGGGTTCAGTCCCCTCTGATTTGCCTGCTTTCAAAAAGATTGCTCACACAATTCCACATGAATAGCTTCATGCAGTGAACTGACTGATGTGATGTGCTCAGCTTGAGTGACTTTTAGTTATGCCACCCATAGGGTGACTGTCACAAGGCTGGAAATTTGCCCGTCACACATAAGCCCTAGGAGTAAATCCATAGGGCTGATTCTGTATTGTGTATCAGTCACTACTGTTAAACAAGGAAAAGTGGCATGAGGTTAAAGAAAATCAGCAATGCAACAAATAAAAAAATAGCAAGTTGCTACAAAAAAATTAAACATTATCAATCATGTTTGGGTAAAAAAAATAGTAAAGAAAATAAAGACAAAAAAACTTTTATTTTGAAAGGCTTTGGATTAAAAATAAATACATTAATAAAGTGAGCATTTATTATGTTCATTTATTGATTAATTTGTAATCTACACCTACCATACAGCCATCTAGAACTTAGTGGGTATACAGTTACTACCTGTAGTCCATCTGTTGCTCTGTACACTATGTCTCTCCAAAGAAAAATGAAGAAGAAAAATAATTCCTTTATTTGTCATATATACATATACTCATGTATAGTACAATTAAATTCTTTTTTCCACACATTCCAGCTTGTTCAGCCATTGTACGGCGCCCCTGGAGCAGACAGGGTTTAGGGCCTTGCTTAAGGGCCCAAAAGTGGTTGCATAACAGAGGCTGGATCTGAACCAACAGTCTTCCAATTGATAGCCCAAAACTCTGCCCACTAGGCTACCACTGTCCCACTAATAATGTTAGTTGTAATGACATGGTAGTGTGGTATATAAGTGTAGTAGGTGCAGCAGTGTTGTTGGGATTTTAAGCACCTCAGTGTGAATGCTGGGACCAGAATAGTGCTTCAACCAAAAATATAAAGTCAGCAGCATTTTGTGATCAGAAAGCATCCACTGATAAATCAAAGGTCAACACGCATTCTGTATGATATAACTGTACACATACAACCTGTGCTAACAGGGTAAGTGTTCCTAATAAAAAAGGCCAGTAAGTTCAACCACTGTATAAAAATCCCAACAACACTGCTGAACCTAATACACTACTCGTCCATTCAGCCATTGTCTGTTTTACCAGCGCTTTGTCTGATTCAGGGTCGTGGAGGGTACAATTCACTGGGCGAAAGGCAGGAAACATCCTGGACAGGTCGCCAGTCCATCACACAGCAAAGCGAACCCAGGACCTTCTATCTGTAAGGCGATCTACCGAGCCACCAGCAAACAGCTCGGTAGACAGCAAACACACACTTACACACACACACCCTAGAGGAATTTAGGATCTCCAGTTAACCCGACTGCATGTCTTTAAACTTGTGGGAAGAAACCATAGCATCCAAAGGAAACCCACACAGACACAGGGAGAACATGCAAACTTCACACAGAAAGGACCCAAACCCCTTCACCTGGGAATCAAACCCAAGATCTTCTTTCTGTTAGGCGACAGTGGTACCCAGCAAGCTACCATGCTGCATGTCATTATCATGACTGATTCATTTTAAACATCATCGGGTCAATGGGGTGGTTCCCATTTAATTGATAAATGGGGTGACAAATCATACAGAGCAACAGAGGTGCTACAGTCAGTAATTGGATATGTAGTATGTTTAGGTGTAGTTAATATTTATTTATGTATTTATTTATATGAATAATGAATAAATAGATGTATGTGATAGTATTTATTAATATAAAAAACATACACATACACCTAAGTTGGATATTAGATAACAGTTCAGACAGCCACGGTATTTCTCAGGGGACCACCTCATTAAGACAAAACTGAACAAGCATGCATTACATATCTGCAACCTCATTCGTTCTCACAGCGCTTTTTCTCAGGACTCAAGCAATTCATCTAGCAAAGCAAAACACAGGATGACGGCACCTTCCATCGCCGTTGTATAATGATCACAAGTCAAACCGAGACAAAGCAATTATTTAACTTGTGTAAATCAGGACTTATGGACCACTCCACCACCCCAGGTCAGAAGGTCTTCAGAAACAGGGTGTGTTACAATGAAAGACAAGGGAAAAACAACCTCTTTCCCACTTGGCGTCCAACATATTACCTAATAAGTCCTGAAAAAAGAGGGAGATTGGAGAATGAGGCAAAAATAACAGATCCTGGTTTGCACTGTGAAGCGATGACTGAATTGCTTTGCATTTCAATAGCATCGTTAGCCAACCAATACTAAGTAATATGGTAATAATTATACTGAAGTTATAACAGATACACTATATGAACAAAGGACACCCCAACTTATTATTGAGCTGAGTGTTAGCAGGTCTAAAATCAATTATATAAAATTAATTATATGCTTCCAACTTTGTTGTAAAAGTTTGGGAGGTCTTTTTCTTGGTCCAGTATGATTGGGGACAAAGCGAGTTCTGTGAAAACACAGTTTGACTAGTTTGGTGGGCTCTGCACAGGCTCAGTTGGAACAATGCTTGGAAATCATTGGTCACAGAAGGGTAATAATAATGGGGACAACTTCATATTTAGGTGTCCAGATACTTTTGTCAATATAGTGTATGTGAAAAGGCCACATGCTAGGTGAATTAAAGCCTTCAAACTAAAGTGACAAATTCTGGTCTTTATTCATTAATTCAATTATTCATTGTCTGCTTTGCGCAAAGGCTAGGGGAGTAAACCCCGAATGAAAAATCCGGAGTGTGAGTCCCATTAGGCAGTCATCATGCATACTATGTTGATGTCTGGCATCCCTTGCAGTCCTGTTGCTCTTCCAAATGTATTGACCTTGTCCTTCCTTGGAAAGCTTCTACAGGACCGATGGGGGGGTGGAACTTGGGTACAACACTTCCTCCATATCTGACACTCAGGCATAGCAGCAAGTCAGCGGGTGAAGAGGACACTTCACGCTCGTGATGGGGACATCATGCTTTCCAATATTGGAAGGGTAAGTCACAAACGCACTTGTCTTACATCCACAAACAGCTGCTAAGACTGTCTGTCAAGACACAAGAGCCAAAGAGGAAACCCAAGCGGACACAGGGAGAACATGTAAACTGCTGACAGAAAGGACCCTCCATCTGGACAACCTTCCATCTGAGAATTGAACCCAGGACCTTCTTGCTGTAAGGTGACAGTGCTGTCCCTGATCTTTTTTTCATATCAAATAATATTCTAAGTATACTTTAGGTCTCAGAGTTGAACATATCAATGAGCAAAAGCTAAAGGTAAATAGTTACAGTCAAGAACCAAGTCAACCCACACCACTGACTGGACATAAATCTTTTAGCAAAAGTGTCTTATGTAATAAAGCCCCAATGTAGGGCAGTTGTAGCCTAGCGGTTAAGGTACTGGACTGGTAATCTAAAGGTCAGGAATTCCAGGTTGCCACTTTTGGGCCCTTGAGCAAGGCCCTTAATCCTTAATTGCTTAGGCTATACGTATACTGTATACTGTTGCTTTGGATAAATGTAAATGTGTAGATACTCTAAAAGAGAGTCTGGTGGACTATACAATTCTGTTCTCAAGGAACACAAACTCCTGCAGACAAACAGTATAATAACAGTGCAGTGGTCCGCTAACCTGAGCCACCAACGGTGCTGATAAGAATCTGGTTTGGATAAGGAAAGGTGGGGTAGCTCCTCCACTGATTGGTTATCTTTTTTCCGCCAATTAAGTCATGCAGACAGCATGAGAGAGTCCGTGCCAGGACAATGTAGCCAAACTTTCTTACCATAATCAGGTAATTAGGGCTATTTAATCTAATCGTTCTCAGCTCCACACCACAAACCAGACCTAGCTTTGATCTCTGAAATGAATACTTAAGCTAAATCCAAAGGTAATACTAATGAATGGAGTCAAACAGAGTGCTACATTTCCTGTCTAATTATAGCTAGGTAGGTACACGTGGTCAAAGAAAGGGTCTAGATTCAGGACAGTGGTACTCACTCTTATCTAGACCAATCATGCAGAAGATCAGTAGTATGAAGAGGAAAGTGTAGATAGTGCCTGGTTTGTATAAAAACATGCATCCTCCTTTTCTGGGATAAGAGTGAGTATACTAAATTGAGTCCAAACACTTGGAAGTCTGGGGTTTGGATCATCAGCATGTAATGTAATGGTCAAAAGTTTGCATACACCTGTATGTAATACTTAAGGCCCTACCTAATTCAAGGTTTGTGTTTAGCAATTTAACATTTTTCATTTGCATAGCATATAAAATATGAGGTGAAATATGCGATATTAGGCAGTCCTAGCAATCATATGGCAACTATTCTGTGGTGTAGTGTGCTGACAATGTTTGATGTGTGTTTATGTGTTTAGGTTTTGAGTACATTTTTTCCCTTTGGGGATTCCATAATCAATGGAAAAGTGTGCTTCTCTACACACGTGATTATCTCTCTGTAGTCTGTGCTGCACCTCAAAAGAACAAGCCAGTAAAGTATTCTGCTCCTGATAGTTTGTCTATGCACAGTTTATTTCTTTCTTTATTAACTCAGCAAACTCTACAGATGCTCTGTTACATTAGCATTAGTGTTGTTTATTGACTGCCATGGACATTTTAAAAAAACGAGATATGTCAATTTAAGCACTTTTTCCGTGAATTTAGTAGGGCCCTGGTAATACATCTAAAGTTCACACTACATGACTTCCAAGTTGTTCAGATAGCTGTACAGCTCACACTACACAATTTGATCTCTTGTAATCGGGAGTCTTTTAAGTCGTTGTGGTTTTCACACTACACGATTGATAGGTGATAGGGGGTCACACACTACATGATCTATCACTATGAGAAATCTCAGACGAGTCTGTCTGGTCTCCCAAACTACATTTTGTCATGAAAACACACGCAAGAAGTGACAAGGGGTTTAGTGATACCATGTCCAAAAATGCACGTCAAGAAGCGAGCGATCAAAGTTGTTTGTGCGCTGATATGCAGCGTAAAAGCCAGTAGGAAAAATAAATTAATCTGGATTTGGAATGGAATGGATTTGGCTACGTGGCCAGCAGGGATTGTCTGTTCTGCAGAAAGAGTTGGAGGTTAAATATAGGTTAACTAAATATTTTTGCAATGTTGGTATTATTGTTTGGTGTGGAAGTCACAAATACTGTAAAACTTGTGTGTGTGCCAATGTATTCTGATATAAACTATATTATGCCCGTTCCACACATTTACACCTCCTCTCCTAGGGTTTTTCTTCTGTATTTTTGTTCATAACAATCACAACTTGATTGCAACACTTTTCACACTACATGATTTTGATTCACCGACAGGTCCAGATATTTAACATGCTAGATATTTTTCTTGAGCCACTCTGATCGAACATTGAACAGTTCACACATAGGGATCGGGAGCCCATTTCCAAGCCCTGAGCGAACACAGAGTTGCCTCTGAGCTGTCACATCTAGTGGCGACCTGTCGGCAAGCGAAAATCAAGGAAAAAACTGTGTAGTGTGAACAAGGCATAAGGGATTTGTGACATATGCCATCATGGCCAGTAAGAACAGTTAATGTCAGATGCTATATTAATATAAACTCTGTGACACCAGTTTGCGGAAGGCCTTTTTACTGATCCAGCATGACTGTACCCTGTGTGCAAAACAAAGTTCATTAAGAAAATGCTGTGGAGGAACTACAGTGGCTTGCAAAGAGCACTGACCTTTTTTTACTACCCTTTAATGGTCTTACCAGGAAAATGTTGTTTAAAAATTATTTCTTTGCCGTTCTTAGTTTCTTGGGACTATACCAACAACAAATGATTATTATTTTTTTAGTGCACACAGTATTTACCAAACAGTTGAGATGATCACAAAAATTATGCAACTTTCATTGATGCTTTTTCAGCTGCTAGCTTCAAGTTGACATATAGGTTAGAAAAGCTGTTTTCTTAAAACCATCGATCAATATGTTTAAGTATAACACGTCAACCAAGGAGTAGATATAGTTTATTTAAATACAGCTTTTTTTAAGTATTTAGACTCAAAATAAGCTTAAGCAAATGACTGAGCAGACAATTAAAGGGTTAATCCCACTGATCACCTTGAAGATAAATTTGAATGTTAATTCCCATCCCAGACTTCATCTAAATGCTCATTGTTTTAATAAGGGTTGTCTGATAAGTTATGCTCATGGTCAGGTCTCCACATACTTTTGACATATAATGTATGATATATCATAACATTTAATCAAATGCTCTAAGCTGTCATAACATAACATGACAGTTGCCCAACACTGATCGCTGCTGCCATCTGGCATAGCAGGTCTTACTAGTAAAGATCATCCTAGGAACGTCTCAGGGTTTTCAGCGTGAAAGCGGTTTATGAAGGCCCTGCTTCTTATCACTGCTCTTATATCACAGATGGTGGATAAAATAAATGCTGTTACATTCGAGTTATGAAGTCAATCTCCCACCGCTTCCTGGGAGTAACTCTCAAAATCCACCTTCTCCTACTAGCCTTGATCTTGAAATCCACTTCCTTTCCAGTAGCCCCATTCTGCAGACCCATGATAATTCACTTCTCCATCCCTGTAAGTCATCAAAGCAGGTTTGTACACAAGCCAGAAAACCGTCTAGTCCCTGACAAAGCCCACCCTCTCCTTCCCTCGCTCGAATGGATGAGCTTGGTAAATTCAGAAATACATTCAGAAACAGCGTCAACAAACGAGTCCAGGTTTAAAGAAGCTGCCACACTGAACAAAGCAAGGGATCAGATGCAGCCCGAGGAGCAGCCACAAGCTGTTGTTTGAAAAGATGGACCCCACTTATATTCCAAATATGCATAAAATCATAGACACAGATCTGAGCGACTTTGAGTATCGGAACCTGCTAATCTCTGGAAGATCTGAGATTTTTACACACAGCAGTCTCTAAAGGTAATCTAGAATGGTGCAAAACACAAGAAAAGATCCAGTAAGGGAGAGTTCTACAGGCTGAAACAGCCTTGTTGATAAAAGGAAAGGTTACACAACAATCGTCAGACTGGTTGAGGCTGACAGGAAGACATTCTTTAAATTGCACAACACTTTGAACCTTCAGGTGAATGGGTTCCATTCCTGTTAGCTGATTTCCTGACACACATTTGGACCTCTAATAGCAGTTAATACTGGTTTGAATTCCACAGCCTTTCTGAGCCAGCATTAACTTCTTCAGCAATTTGAGCTACAGTAGCTCGTCTGTTGGATCAGACCACACTGGCCAGCATTCGCTCCCCACGTGCATCAATGAGCCATGGCCGCCCATGACCCTGTCTCCGGTTTACCACTGTTCCTTCCTTGGACCACTTTTGATAAATACTGACCACTGCAGACTGGAAACACACCACAAGAGCTGCAGTTTTGGAGATGCTCTGACCCAGTCGTCTAGCCATCACAATTTGGCCCTTGTCAAACTCGCTTAAATCCTTACGCTCGTCCATTTTTCCTGCTTCTAACACATCAACTTTGAGGATAAAATGTTCATTTGCTGCCTAATATATCCCACCCACTAACAGGTGGCATGATGAAGAGATAATCAGTGTTATTCACTTCACCTGTCAGTGGTGATAATGTTATGCCTGGTCAGTGTAAGTGTATATAATGTACTTCTATGTTGGGTCTGCATATAATATTTAAAACAAAGGTAGTTACAATATCTACACGCTATCTACAATGCTCAGATTATGGTTTATGTGTTAAGGTATGCCTACAACTAACCTAGGCTTGTTTGGACATCCCATTACAGTGGTACCTTGAAACTCAACGTCAATTGGTTCTGGGAGTGGCGTTGAGTTTTAAAAGCGTTGACTTTCAAGGTATTTTTCACATAAGGATGTATGGGAAACCTGTTAATGCATTCTGTGGTCCTGCATATATTTTAGGATAATATAAAATAATTATTACACTGAATCACACTGAAATACAATTAAAAACAGTTACAAATCAATAAAAATACAATAAAACCTGCACTTTATCTTTACTTCTTTATTGTTTCCTTATGCTTCTTAATCGTGGAGATGCTTAATCTTGGAATACCCTCTTCTTAGCAAGCTCAGTAATTCACATGAGAAGTGAAAAAATCCCTTTTGAGCTGGCTGTATGTGGCTTAATGTGACGAACAAGGAATTTCATTAGTGGAGAGTGAACTTATGAGCAGTAATAATTAAGAGAGGTTTAGTGTTTCTATGTCAAGCTTTTTTTAAAAAGTATTTTAGACTCGGAAAAGCTGATTATCATCATTTCTCAGCACCCCGAGCTATAAGACAAGTTTAAAAGTGAAACAGGAGGAAAATCCAGCTAAACACAGAATGTGAATGTGGAAGCTTTCAGAGTGAATTTGACTGTTTTTCCATACAAATGCAGATTCGTCTCATATTTGCACTTTGATCACGGTTTACCACATTGCTCAAGCCAGGCACTGAACAAAGCGGCTGTTCATTGTTAATTTGCTAAACACATCGAGTTAAAGGTGTGTGCCGATTTTCAAAGATTTCGAGTTTAGGGGACGTTGAGTTACAAGGTACCACTGTATATGCAGTAATATAGACAATCCACAAAGAATCCAAAGCTAATATGGGTTTCCCCTCTTCTTTATGTCTATAACAGGCATTCCTCTAGAAGGGCTGTTTACAAGATTTCAGAATGTGTTTGTGGAAAACTTTGCCGTTTTAATCAAAGAAGCATTTGTGAGGTCAGGGCATGATGCTGGATATATAAGCCTGGTAGGCAATCAATGTTCCAATTCATGCCAAATTTGTTCAATAAAGTTGAGGTCAGAGCTCTGTGCAGGACACTGTGAGTTCCACCAGACCAAATTTATCAAACCATGTCTAGACTAGTAACTAGTGTCCTGTCCATATCATCGTCGAATAGGAACCCTCTACACATCTTGCCTCATCGCCTACATCACAAGACAGTCAAGTGAGACAAAAGCATGTCACAGCATTAGTTCTCCAGATTCCTGAAGGGCACGATTTTACTGCTTGGCAAGGTTTAAAGATTCCATCCCAAACAATGCCCTGAAGGTTCACTACTATGTAGGAATGGTATCAACTAAAAAAAAAAAAATAAAAAATAAAAATAAAACAGAGGTCGAGAAGAAGAAGAACAAGGCGCCAAAGGAGCCAGGAGCTTTTTATGAGTCATTACATAAGCTCTCGGTTGGCACTGATATGCCTCAAGTACCTGGTATTATGGGATGTCGAGTGCTTTCGGTGACAGGTGCTTCTGCATTAGCTTTTATTATCAAAAGATTACGGAGGCCGAGATGACAATCTTGGCTGAGCAAGAGAGGAAGGAAGGAAAAAAAGGCATTTATGTCTTAAGACTTAATCCAGGGGGATAGAGTACCCACAAGGTATCAGCTAGGTAGACTTCAAAGCCTCAGCAGCCCACTCAGTGACAAACGTGCCTTCCCACCAAAAACCGAAAGCGCATGTCGCCAGAGGCTGCTAAGTATGTGTTGGTAGAAGAAGGCAAAAAATGTAGAGCAAGCACGCGTGTGTGCTCCATCCGAGTTTTCATACTGCAGCCCTCATCTTTTCACGATTTAGTTTGCATGAATTTACTTTGTTATTGTTCTCCAAATGCATATATCACATCTGAATTCATTTGAAATTCATTGAGCCCTGGCGCTCACATGGCACTGCGGTAAATATGAGTTTGAATCTCAGTTCTCGGCACCTAAACGAACAATGATTGGCTTGTCCGTCAGGGTTGGATTGCCAGAGGAGATTCCTCATAAGTAACGCAATTATGACCTCTGCTGGCTGATTGATGGCATCTGCATCAGGCAAGGGATGATGCGAATCAGTGCATGACTCTCCATGCGCAAGCCTGAGCCCTATATGAACTCGTCTCGTGCAGGTGAAAAGATGCAGTCAGCTACTGCACACGTGTTAGAGGGGGCGTGTGTTAGTCGTGGCTCTCTTTGGTCAGAGTGGGGGTCTGCATCAGTAGAGAGGAAGCAAAATTTTATCAGGTAATTTGATATGACTGGGAGGACTCCGATGGACTGGCGCCACGTCCAGGGTGTTACTATGTGCCTTGCGCCCATTGAAAAGCGACCCTGATTGGATAAGCGGTTAAGAAATTGAGTGAACTGCTAAATAAATAAACACATACATACATACATACATAAATATTACGTCCCATAAAAGGTATTTGCCCTAATTCCCTTATTATTTTCTATATTTGTCAGTGGTTTCAAATCCTTAAACAAAATGTAATGCAATTCGATAAGAAGTTGAGTCATGCTCAGATGGCACAGCGAAGTATTATGCTAGTTCACCACTATAGCACAGACATGATTGGCTGTGTCTGAGACTAGGCCACTCCAAACTTTATTTAGAGGTGAGCTTTGGATTGCACTGTTGTTCCATAAACCCAGGCCATACAGCAGCAAAGCATACACTAAGCCCTACACTATTATTAGGGCCCTATCTAATCCACAGCTGTGAAGATTGCATCACAGACAGTGAAATGAGCTGTTTCCTGTGTAATATAAGGTTTGTGTTTAGCGATTTAAAATTTTTCATTTGCGTAGCGTCTGAAATATGAGGCGCAGTATGCAATATGAAGCGGTCCTAGCAGTCATATGGCAATTAAGTTAGTGTAACAGACTTTTCTGTGGTGTAGTGTGCTGACACTGTTTGATGTACGTGTTTACATATTGTGTGCATTTTGTCAATTTGGGGATTCCATAGGTAATGGAAAAGTGTGCTTCTCTCCACACGTGATCATCTCTGTGCTGCACCTCAAAAGAACAAGCCAGTAAAGTATTATGCTTCCGATATTTTGTCTATATACAGTTTCTTTCTTTCTTTATAATCTCATCAAACTCTAAAAATGCAATCGGTTAGACACAATGTCCAAGATCTCCAAGTCTAAAGCAGCTAAAAACACGACTCGGGTAACTGAGATCGGAAAACTCCCAAACAATTCTGTGGACGCAGAGGGGGGGGTGTCAAAACACGGATGAGAATTTTAGGCTGTGAATTCTCTCTGTCCCTGCTGGACTAAGAATAGTCCACCAACCAAAAATATCCAGCCAACAGTGTCCCGTGGGCAGCGTCCTGTGACCACTGATGAAGGTCTAGAAGATGACCAACTCAAACAGCAGCAATAGATGAGCGATTGTCTCTGACTTTACATCTACAAGATGGACCAATTAGGTAGGGGTGTCTAATAGAGTGGACAGTGAGTGGATACAGTATTTAAAAACTCCAGCAGCGCTGCTGTGTCTGATCCACTCATACAAGCACAACACACACTAACACACCACCACCATGTCACTGCAGTGCTGAGAATGATCCACCACTGAAATAATACCTGCTTTGTGGTGGTCCTGTGGGGGTCCTTACCATTAGGGAACAGGGTGAAAGCAGGCTAGAGATGTAGTACTGTAGATGTAGTACAGTCAGTAATTGTAGAACTTCGTAGTGCTTCCATATGGTAAGTGGAGCTGGACAGTGAGTGTAGAAACAAGAAGGTGGTCATAATGTTATGCCTCATTGGTTCTTCTCTGCACATAATTTTCTGCACATTTAAATTAGCATTCAAGGCTTCAGTAACTACCTCCCCCCCCATCCTTAAATGCTTCAGAATTATTGACCCCTTAGACTTCCTGCTATCCTCAACACACAACAATGACTTTATGGTCAGTTCACATGACCAGGGGTCTCACGCTCATTTTTGCCAAAGTGCTCAACAATGATCGCTTGTAACGACTCTCAGGTTGTTATCGCAAAATGCCAGTCAATTTTTTGCTGGCTGTAGAATACCGCTTTGGAAAAGGCCAGTGAATGGCTCTCTGTGTTAGCATACGCACAGGCATAGTCTCCAGTGCCCCCACAACATTATACAGACGGGGTAAAATGACTCCCCCCTGCCACTTTGCCCAAAGGCCTGAACTGTGTCATTAGTCACCCCTTGCCTTGAGTGGATGGTCTCATGCCTCTAAGAAAAATGCCACTGTTTAATGACTGGTGGGAGTCATAGACATTTACTGTCTGAATAATCGGGCTCAATCGCGTGTGCGTAATTAATTAGGAAGGGTCATGCCTAGGTTACACACCTCTGAATCTAACTGACATTAATGGCTGAGTTAATGTGTATCTATTGTTTGAAAAACCTCAGTGTCAGCCTCAGCCTCAGTTGGTTGTCCAAAAGCTAGTGTTCTGTCCCCTAATTACTGTATTTTAGATACAAACAACTGAATGCAGTGATCTCAGGGCTGATGTTCTTAACTTAATATTGATAAAACAAGAATTAAAACACTAGTTGTTTTATTAATATAGTCTCAATATGTAAACCTGACTTACTTATTTACTTTGAATTTTATTTGATTGCAGACAGTTTGAACCCAAGATATTTCAGGTTTTGTCTGCTCAACTTCATTTCATTTGTTAATATGCCTCCATTCCTGCATTTCAGGCCTGCAACACATTCCAAAAAAAGTTGGGAAGGGGCAATTTAGAGCTAGTAATAGTGATAACTAAATAATGATGCGATTTTAAACAGGTGATGTCAATCATGGTTTAGTACAAAAGCAGCATCCGGGAAAGGTTTGTCAACAGATGAGTGAGAAAATGATTAAATGTTTAAAAACAAGGTAGAAAGATTGGAAGGGATTTGCATATTTCTCCCTCTACAGTGCATAATATCATTAAACAATTAAAGGAATCAGGAGGAATTTCAGTGTGTAAAGGCCAAGGGCTCAAACTCAAGCTGAACACCCGTGATCTCTGATCTCTCAGACGGCACTGCATCAAGAACCGTCACTCAACAATAACTGATATAAGCATATGGGTGAGGGATTACTGGACAAACCTTTGTCAAGGACTACAATACAGAGTTACATGCACAAATGCCACGTAAAACTTTACTGTGCAAAAAAAAAGAAGCCTTATGTTAACCATGTCCAGAAGCGGCGTCGACTTCTCGGGGCTCAGAGGCATCAAGGATGGACCGTCACACAGTGGAAACATGTATTGTGGTCAGATGAATCTGACATTCCAGGTCTTTTTTTGAAAAAAATGGATGCCGTGTCCTCTAGACCAAATACAAAAATCCCCATACAGACTGTTATCAGCAACAAGTCCAAAAGCCAGGGACATATTAGAGCAACATATGCTGCCTTCAAAATGTCATCTTTTCCAGGGACGTCCATGCATTTTTCAACAAGACAATGCAAAACCACATGCTGCACACATTACAAAGGCATGGCTGCGGAAGAAGAGGGCACGGGTACTGGACTGGCCTGTCTGCAGTCCTGATCTGTCCTAATAGAGGATGTGTTGAGAATTTTGAAATGAAAAATGCGACAACGGCGACCCCGTACTGTTGGACATCTTAAGACGTGTTTGCAGGATGAATGAGACAAAATAAAAGCTGAAACACTAAATCACTTGGTATCCTCGGTGCCAAAACATCTTTTAAGTGTGGTGAAAAGGAATGGCAACATTACAAAGTGGTAAATGCTTTACTGTCCCAACCTTTTTTGGAATGTGTTGAAGGCCTGAAATGCAGGAATGGATGTTTATTAATAAATGAAATTAAGTTGAGCAGATAAAACATGACATATCTCAGGTTAATCCTGTCTGCAATCAAATACAAGTCAAAGTAAATGTAAGAAACTCTGTGTTTTTATTATTTGCATTTTCCATGCTGTCCCAATTTTCTGATTTGGGGTTGTAGATGATGTTGGTGTGGTTGAATGAATGTTAATAACTAACAGGACTCGGTTTTCTCATCAGGTTGCCTAAATGTTGGACTAAGAGCAATGAAGGGTCTAGAATTTCCATTACGAATGTTAAATTCTTCCTCAAAGTCTGACCAAATATTTGTGATAAAATTGTTTATCACTAAGATTATCATGACCGTTACTTAGAAACCAGAATGATACAAATATGGTAAAAAATTGGCATGTTTAGAATGTTTTAAGCCAATCAGATACAGTGTTCTAAATTACCTGTAGAACATTAATGCTGATGGTAAAAAATGTTATAGCTTTATAATACATGAAACCTTTAGTACAAACTATTTAGGCAGAGAATTAGAGTTCTATACCGACATGCTGCACTTATTCTGGTGGTCAAAAGTATATGGACACCCTTCCAAATACAACCCAAAATCAGAAAAGGTTGGGACAGTATGAACAATGCAAATAAAGTAAAAATGCAGTGTTCCATACATCTAGACAGTTTGAACCCAATATGTAAATCTGACTTCTAATCTGCATATTTCATTTGAAACAATATAATATAAGGGTATACTGATGCGTTCACAGCCAATGGCAAGGTTCCGTTTACTCAAAAGATAATGATAAAATTGCTTAAAAAACTGCTCCAAACGAATAGCAAAAAGTACAGAATGAATTGTTATTGCTTGTAGATGATGTGGGTGCTGCTCAGTAAACAACAGTCCACATCAGGTTGCCTAGATTTTGGATTAGGGCCAATGAAGGGTCCAGAATTTCCATTACGGATGTTAAATTCTTCCTCAATGTCTGACCAAATATTTGTGATAAATGATAAATGATCGTTACTTAGAAACCAGAACAATACAAATATGGTAAAACACTGGCTTGTGCAGAGTTATTTATGATGGTAACAAAATGTTTAAATATTGCATATACAGTGGGGAAAATAAGTATTTGATCCCCTGCTGATTTTGTAAGTTTACCCCCTTACAAAGACTTGAACAGTCTATAATTTTTATGGAAGGTTTATTTTAACAGAGAGAGACAGAATATCAACAAAAAATCCAGAAAAAAAACATTAAATAAAAGTTATAAATTAATTTTTATTTAATTAAGGGAAATAAGTATTTGATCCCCTACCAACCAGCAAGAATTCTGACCCCCACAGACCGGTTATGTGCCCATGAGGCACACAAATTAGTCCTGTCCCTGTATAAAAGACTCCTGTCACAGAATCAGTTTCTTCCGTTCAAATCTCTCGACCACCATGGGCAAGACCAAAGAGCTATCAAAGGACGTCAGGGACAAGATTGTAGACCTGCACAAGGCTGGAATGGGCTACAAGACCATCAGCAAGAAACTTGTTGAGAAAGAGACCACTGTTGTGCGATAATTCGAAAATGGAAGAAATACAAGATCACAGTCAATCACCCTCGCTCTGGAGCTCCATGCAAGATCTCACCTCGTGGGGTAAGAATGATTCTGAGAAAGGTGAGGTCAGTCCAGAATTACACGGGAGGAGCTTGTCAATGATCTCAAGGGAGCTGGGAGCAGAGAAATGCTGGATATGACCCCAAGAACACCATCCCCACCGGGCATTTCTCTGCCTCCAATCACGGCGAGTGGAGTTGATGCCAAAGAGCTCAATTTTGGTCTCATCTGACCATATCACATTCTCCCAAGCTTTCTCTGAATCATTCAGGTGTTCATTGGCAAACTTCAGACGGGCCTGTACATGAGCCTTCTTGAGCAAAGGGACTTTGCGGGCACTGAAGGATCTCAATCCATTACGGCGAAGTGTGTTACTAATGGTTTTCTTGGTGACTGTGCTCCCAGCTCCCTTGAGATCATTGACAAGCTCCTCCCGTGTAATTCTGGGCTGACCTCACCTTTCTCAGAATCATTCTTACCCCACCAGGTGAGATCTTGCATGGAGCTCCAGAGTGAGGGTGATTGACTGTGATCTTGTATTTCTTCCATTTTCGAATTATCGCACAACAGTGGTCTCTTTCTCACCAAGCTTCTTGCTGATGGTCTTGTAGCCCATTCCAGTCTTGTGCAGGTCTACAATCTTGTTCCTGACGTCCTTTGATAGCTCTTTGGTCTTGCCCATGGTGGTCGAGAGATTTGAACGGAAGAAACTGATTCTGTGACAGGTGTCTTTTATACAGGGACAGGACTAATTTGTGTGCCTCATGGGCACATAACCGATCTGTGGGGGTCAGAATTCTTGCTGGTTGGTCGGGGATCAAATACTTATTTCCCTTAATTAAATAAAAATTAATTTATAACTTTTATTTAATGTTTTTTCTGGATTTTTTGTTGATATTCTGTCTCTCTCTGTTAAAATAAACCTTCCATAAAAATTATAGACTGTTCAAGTCTTTGTAAGGGGGTAAACTTACAAAATCAGCAGGGGATCAAATACTTATTTCCCCCACTGTGTATATACAGTGTATCACAAAAGTGAGTACACCCCTCACATTTCTGCAGATATTTAAGTATATCTTTTCATGGGACAACACTGACAAAATGACACTTTGACACAATGAAAAGTAGTCTGTGTGCAGCTTATATAACAGTGTAAATTTATTCTTCCCTCAAAATAACTCAATATACAGCCATTAATGTCTAAACCACCGGCAACAAAAGTGAGTACACCCCTTAGTGAAAGTTCCTGAAGTGTCAATATTTTGTGTGGCCACCATTATTTCCCAGAACTGCCTTAACTCTCCTGGGCATGGAGTTTACCAGAGCTTCACAGGTTGCCACTGGAATGCTTTTCCACTCCTCCATGACGAAATCACGGAGCTGGCGGATATTCGAGACTTTGCGCTCCTCCACCTTCCGCTTGAGGATGCCCCAAAGATGTTCTATTGGGTTTAGGTCTGGAGACATGCTTGGCCAGTCCATCACCTTTACCCTTAGCCTCTTCAATAAAGCAGTGGTCGTCTTAGAGGTGTGTTTGGGGTCATTATCATGCTGGAACACTGCCCTGTGACCCAGTTTCCGGAGGGAGGGGATCATGCTCTGCTTCAGTATTTCACAGTACATATTGGAGTTCATGTGTCTCTCAATGAAATGTAACTCCCCAACACCTGCTGCACTCATGCAGCCCCAGACCATGGCATTCCCACCACCATGCTTGACTGTAGGCATGACACACTTATCTTTGTACTCCTCACCTGATTGCCGCCACACATGCTTGAGACCATCTGAACCAAACAAATTAATCTTGGTCTCATCAGACCATAGGACATGGTTCCAGTAATCCATGTCCTTTGTTGACATGTCTTCAGCAAACTGTTTGCGGGCTTTCTTGTGTAGAGACTTCAGAAGAGGCTTCCTTCTGGGGTGACAGCCATGCAGACCAATTTGATGTAGTGTGCGGCGTATGGTCTGAGCACTGACAGGCTGACCCCCCACCTTTTCAATCTCTGCAGCAATGCTGACAGCACTCCTGCGCCTATCTTTCAAAGACAGCAGTTGGATGTGACGCTGAGCACGTGCACTCAGCTTCTTTGGACGACCAACGCGAGGTCTGTTCTGAGTGGACCCTGCTCTTTTAAAACGCTGCATGATCTTGGCCACTGTGCTGCAGCTCAGTTTCAGGGTGTTGGCAATCTTCTTGTAGCCTTGGCCATCTTCATGTAGCGCAACAATTCGTCTTTTAAGATCCTCAGAGAGTTCTTTGCCATGAGGTGCCATGTTGGAACTTTCAGTGACCAGTATGAGAGAGTGTGAAGCTCTCACTACTAAATTGAACACACCTGCTCCCTATGCACACCTGAGACCTAGTAACACTTACAAATCACATGACATTTTGGAGGGAAAATGACAAGCAGTGCTCAATTTGGACATTTAGGGGTGTAGTCTCTTAGGGGTGTACTCACTTTTGTTGCCGGTGGTTTAGACATTAATGGCTGTACATTGAGTTATTTTGAGGGAAGAATAAATTTACACTGTTATATAAGCTGCACACAGACTACTTTTCATTGTGTCAAAGTGTCATTTTGTCAGTGTTGTCCCATGAAAAGATATACTTAAATATCTGCAGAAATGTGAGGGGTGTACTCACTTTTGTGATACACTGTATATATATATACAACCCCAATTCCAATGAAGTTGGGACGTTGTGTAAAACGTAAATAAAAACAGAATACGATGATTTGCAAATCCTTTTCAACCCATATTCAATTTAATACACTACAAAGACAAGATATTTAATGTTCAAACGGATAAACTTTATTGTTTTTTTGCAAATATTAAATCATTTTGAATTTGATGCCTGCAACACGTTCCAAAAAAGTTGGGACAGGGGCATGTTTACCACTGTGTTACATCACCTTTCCATTTAACAACACTCAATAAGCATTTGGGAACTGAGGACACTAATTGTTGAAGCTTTGTAGGTGGATTTCATATCAATCAGCCATAACATTAAAACCACCTCCTTGTTTCTACACTCACTGTCCATTTTATCAGCTCCACTTACCATATAGAAGCACTTTGAAGTTCTACAACTATTGACTGTAGTCCATCTGTTTCTCTACATACTTTTTTAGCCTGCTTTCACTCTGTTCTTCAATGGTCAGGACCCCCACAGGACCACCACAGAGCAGGTATTTATTGGGTGTTGGATCATTCTCAGCCCTGCAGTGACAATGACATGGTGGTGGTGTGTTAGTGTGTGTTGTGTTGGTATGAGTGGATCAGACACAGCAGTACTGCTGGAGTTTTTAAATACCGTATCCACTCACTGTCCACTCTATTAGACACTCCTACCTAGTTGGTCCACCTTGTAGATGTAAAGTCAGAGACGATCGCTCATCTATTGCTGCTGTTTGAGTTGGTCATCTTCTAGACCTTCATCAGTTGTCAAAGGACACTGCCCACAGGGCACTGTTGGGTGGAAATATTTTTGGTTGGTGGACTATTCTCAGTCCAGCAGCGCTGCTGTGTCTTATATGCACTCATACCAGCACAACACACACTAACACACCACCCCCATGTCAGTGTCACTGCAGTGCTGAGAATGATCCACCACCCAAATAATACCTGCTCTGTGGTTGTCCTGTGAGGGTATATATATATATATATACAGTGTATCACAAAAGTGAGTACACCCCTCAAATTTCTGCAAATATTTTATTATATCTTTTCATGGGACAACACTATAGACATGAAACTTGGATATAACTTAGAGTAGTCAGTGTACAGCTTGTATAGCAGTGTAGATTTACTGTCTTCTGAAAATAACTCAACACACAGCCATTAATGTCTAAATAGCTGCAACATAAGTGAGTACACCCCACAGTGAACATGTCCAAATTGTGCCCAAAGTGTCAATATTTTGTGTGACCACCATTATTATCCAGCACTGCCTTAACCCTCCTGGGCATGGAATTCACCAGAGCTGCACAGGTTGCTACTGGAATCCTCTTCCACTCCTCCATGATGACATCACGGAGCTGGTGGATGTTAGACACCTTGAACTCCTCCACCTTCCACTTGAGGATGCGCCACAGGTGCTCAGTTCGGTTTACCTTCATCGCCTTTACCTTCAGCTTCCTCAGCAAGGCAGTTGTCATCTTGGAGGTTGTGTTTGGGGTCGTTATCCTGTTGGAAAACTGCCATGAGGCCCAGTTTTCGAAGGGAGGGGATCATGCTCTGTTTCAGAATGTCACAGTACAAGACCATGATGCTACCACCACCATGCTTGACTGTAGGCAAGATACAGTTGTCTTGGTACTTCTCACCAGGGCGCCGCCACACATGCTGGACACCATCTGAGCCAAACAAGTTTATCTTGGTCTCGTCAGACCACAGGGCATTCCAGTAATCCATGTTCTTGGACTGCTTGTCTTCAGCAAACTGTTTGCGGGCTTTCTTGTGCGTCAGCTTCCTTCTGGGATGACGACCATGCAGACCGAGTTGATGCAGTGTGCGGCGTATGGTCTGAGCACTGACAGGCTGACCTCCCACGTCTTCAACCTCTGCAGCAATGCTGGCAGCACTCATGTGTCTATTTTTTAAAGCCAACCTCTGTATATGACGCCGAACACGTGGACTCAACTTCTTTGGTCGACCCTGGCGAAGCCTGTTCCGAGTGGAACCTGTCCTGGAAAACCGCTGTATGACCTTGGCCACCGTGCTGTAGCTCAGTTTCAGGGTGTTAGCAATCTTCTTATAGCTCAGGCCATCTTTGTGGAGAGCAACAATTCTATTTCTCACATCCTCAGAGAGTTCTTTGCCATGAGGTGCCATGTTGAATATCCAGTGGCCAGTATGAGAGAATTGTACCCAAAACACCAAATTTAACAGCCCTGCTCCCCATTTACACCTGGGACCTTGACACATGACACCAGGGAGGGACAACGACACATTTGGGCACAATTTGGACATGTTCACTGTGGGGTGTACTCACTTATGTTGCCAGCTATTTAGACATTAATGGCTGTGTGTTGAGTTATTTTCAGAAGACAGTAAATCTACACTGCTATACAAGCTGTACACTGACTACTCTAAGTTATATCCAAGTTTCATGTCTATAGTGTTGTCCCATGAAAGGATATAATGAAATATTTGCAGAAATGTGAGGGGTGTACTCACTTTTGTGATACACTGTATATATATATTAGGGCTGTCGAAGTTAACGCGATAATAACGCATTAACGCAATCTCAATTTAACGCGATTAAGATAAATAGTGCCGTTAACGCAAATTCTAGTTCATGTTGACACTTGACTGGTAGAACAAACGTTTTAATGTCGGACATGTCACCGTTTTTCATTTGCGGTTTGTTAACAAAATGTAAAAGAGCGTCGTAGCATCTGCACTTGCATAATAAAGAAATAAATACACGCTATATTCACAAGTTGTCGGGAGCAGAACACTTTATTAACTTATTCTGTTACGGTAAAGAATACCGGACAGCTGAGTCAAGCACGTTGTCCATGAACTATGGAAGCCCCAAAGGGTCAAAACACACTCACTTCGTGTAGAAACGTCCATCAAACCATTGGATAGTATTACTGCCTAGTATGTGAGTGAATAAAACTCCCTTACAGTTTTCTCTTGTCCCAGCAGTTTTTAACATAAGTACATTTAGCATAAAATGTGTTCACCATTTTAATTGTAACATTTCACTTAAAAATCCTTGTTTACTATAACATTTACACAGATTTTTTTTAATGCGATTAATCGCGATTAACTATGTAAAATTCTGAGATTAATCGCGATTAAAAATTTTAATCGTTTGACAGCCCTAATATATATATATATATATATATATATATATATATATAGTATATATACGTATATATATATATATATATATATATATGTATATATATATATATATATATATATACAGTGCCTTGCAAAAGTATTCAGCCCCCTTGAACTTTTCAACCTTTTGCCACATTTCAGGCTTCAAACATAACGATATGAAATTGTAATTTTTTGTGAAGAATCAACAACAAGTGGGACATAATCGTGAAGTGGAACGAAATTTATTGGATATTTTAAACTTTTTTTAGAAATAAAAAACTAAAAAGTGGGGCGTGCAATATTATTCAGCCCCTTTACTTTCAGTGCAGCAAACTCACTCCAGAAGTTCAGTGAGGATCTCTGAATGATCCAATGTTGACCTAAATGACTGATGGTGATAAATAGAATCCACCTGTGTGTAATCAAGTCTCCGTATAAATGCACCTGCTCTGTGACAGTCTCAGAGTTCTGTTTAAAGCGCAGAGAGCATCATGAAGACCAAGGAACACACCAGGCAGGTCCGAGATACTGTTGTGGAGAAGTTTAAAGCCGGATTTGGATACAAAAAGATTTCCCAAGCTTTAAACATCTCAAGGAGCACTGTGCAAGCGATTATATTGAAATGGAAGGAGTATCAGACCACTGCAAATCTACCAAGACCCGGCCGTCCCTCTAAACTTTCAGCTCAAACAAGGAGAAGACTGATCAGAGATGCAGCCAAGAGGCCCATGATCACTCTGAATGAACTGCAGAGATCTACAGCTGAGGTGGGAGACTCTGTCCATAGGACACAATCAGTCGTACACTGCACAAATCTGGCCTTTATGGAAGAGTGGCAAGAAGAAAGCCATTTCTCAAAGATATCTATAAAAAGTCACCTGGGAGACACACCAAACATGTGGAAGAAGGTGCTCTGGTCAGATGAAACCAAAATCGAACTTTTTGGCCACAATGCAAAACGTTATGTTTGGCGTAAAAGCAACACAGCTCATCACCCTGAACACACCATCCCCACTGTCAAACATGGTGGTGGCAGCATCATGGTTTGGGCCTGCTTTTCTTCAGCAGGGACAGGGAAGATGGTTAAAATTGATGGGAAGATGGATGGAGCCAAATACAGGACCATTCTGGAAGAAAACCTGTTGCAGTCTGCAAAAGACCTGAGACTGGGACGGAGATTTATCTTCCAACAAGACAATGATCCAAAACATAAAGCAAAATCTACAATGGAATGGTTCACAAATAAACGTATCCAGGTGTTAGAATGGCCAAGTCAAAGTCCAGACCTGAATCCCATCGAGAATCTGTGGAAAGAGCTGAAAACTGCTGTTCACAAACGCTCTCCATCCAACCTCACTGAGCTCGAGCTGTTTTG
This sequence comes from Trichomycterus rosablanca, assembly GCF_030014385.1. Taxonomy (NCBI): domain Eukaryota; kingdom Metazoa; phylum Chordata; class Actinopteri; order Siluriformes; family Trichomycteridae; genus Trichomycterus; species Trichomycterus rosablanca. Next base: position 26,108,811 of record NC_085999.1, read on the forward strand.
CAAGGAAGAATGGGCAAAAATTTCTGTCTCTCGATGTGCAAAACTGATAGAGACATACCCCAAGCGACTTGCAGCTGTAATCGCAGCAAAAGGTGGCGCTACAAAGTATTAACGCAAGGGGGCTGAATAATATTGCACGCCCCACTTTTCAGTTTTTTATTTCTAAAAAAAGTTTAAAATATCCAATAAATTTCGTTCTACTTCACGATTGTGTCCCACTTGTTGTTGATTCTTCACAAAAAATTACAATTTCATATCGTTATGTTTGAAGCCTGAAATGTGGCAAAAGGTTGAAAAGTTCAAGGGGGCTGAATACTTTTGCAAGGCACTGTATATTTCTATTAAAGCAAAGGTGGAATTGTTGTTTTATTTAACATATGTCATACCACCCTGTTTCAAAACAGCAGTTTTATAATTCATTGACCATATTCTGTCTTTTTTTTCACTCAGTGATCACATTGTGCAGCACCCTTCATCATCATGAGAGATGTGAAAACACGACGCCGTTATTAATGGCCGAGACCCAACACTGTTTCTTGTCTGGATGATTTACAGGCGCTTAGAAAACACATACTGTATATTATTATTAAGCTGTCAGACAGTGCTAGTGATCCCAGCTCATGCTGCTTCTTCACTCTGAAATCAGGCCTGACCATTTAGAAGATTTAACTCATTTGACCATGGCAAACCCAAGCGCCGGCCTATCAGCGGTCTCAGCTGAGGGAATGTGTCGGCTTCCAGCGCTGTGTTTGTCTAGTTTGCGGTTTCATTTTAAATTGTCCCAGAGGGGAACATTTCAGAAGAACTTAGTGCTTTGGGGAATTTTCGTCTCCACCGTGAAAGCCGATAGCGATCATTTCTGCTATGTTGCTCTTGCCCCCCTTTTTTTTAAAGAGTACAACTGGGTTGTTTGGATATGACATACCACAAGACATTTAAATCCTAGATTGGACTTTGTATCTGGGTCAGGGTGCCACATTTATCTTCATTAAGTTTGAGTGTCATTTATTGTTGATTGTGCTTCACAGTGTTATGTGGATGGGATCTCTAATTTAGTAGATTAGAGTGGGCCAATAAATATAAAGTTTTTAATAGATAAATATTATAGACAGGCCGCCTGGGTGGCGTAAGGATAAATTAGACTTACTACTTCTGGGATCCAGGGTTTAAATCCACATCTGTGCTATCAACCGGTTGGGCGTCTACATACAGTCATGATTGGATATGTATGGTGGGAAATGCCCAAGGCCTTGCAATGGATTGCCATCCTGTCCTGGGTGTGTTAGCACATTGTGGTCAGTGATTCTGGAGCAGCAGCAACCCTGACCTAGATAGAACAGTGTGAAATGAAAGGAAAATAATTGAAATATTATAGTTTTATATTACATAAAACATTTAGTACAAACTATTTTAAAAGTATATGGACACACCTCCAAATGATTAGGTTCAGGGGATTCACACCCTCTGCTAACAGAAATCTAAAATCATTTATTTTTATTAAATGATGTGGTTTCAAACATTGTATGTAGTTTATGCCAGATGTTGTATTTTCAGTATCTATTAGGACAACTGTCTACCTGCTACTAAGCTATAGTGGCGCTGTTGGCTGGATATTTTTGGTTGGTGGACTATTCTCAGTCCAGCAGTGACAGTGAGGTGTTTAAAAACTCCATCAGCATTGCTGTGTCTGATTCACTCATACCAGCACAACACACAATAACACACCAGCACCATGTCAGTGTCACTGCAGTGGTGAGAATGACCCACCACCCAAATAATACCTGCTCTGTGGTGGTCCTGGGAGAGTCCTGACCATTGAAGACTACAGTCAGTAATTATGGAACTACAAAGTGCATTGAAGCTGATAAAATGGACAATGTGTGTAGAAACAAGGAGGTGGTTTTAATGTTATGGTGTATATTTTTCATTCCTTCCTTACATAACTGCTTTTAATGAGACATGCCACTAGGTTTTTCAGACATGAACTGTTCAATAAAGGTCTGGCCACAGCAAATATCTTTAATCCAAAAGAGGTTGTTACATATTAGGAAACTGTTATGACTTCACATATTATGAGAGTTGCCATGGTATTTACTGGTACTTGTAACATAAAACTGTTACCTGATATTTAATATCATCTGTTCTAACCACTCATGACAATGTATCACACCTGGCATGTCAGGTTTATGCTACAATCAGGTCAGGTTGTGAAATACATACTTCAAATACTATTTTTGTTATTATCATCATATAGTAACTGATCTCAGCAATATAGAAGCTATTCATAATGGATGAACTCAGCCACTTCTTTCTGACATCACCACATTTAGCAGGCAGCAGGCTGCAGTTCTCTCTGCCCAGCAAAAGGCTACAATTATCGACCGGTCAAACACTAAAGCTACAGCAGGTGTCCTCTGGCACTGTGACAAACCAATCACATTGAATGCTGGGTATCGATCTGTCCATCAGAAAAGCCCCTCGTTAACCATCAATATCAGATGCATTCACTATCTGGGTCAGGAAATGGGCACAGGCAGCAGAGGTGGTGGAAATGTCTTTGTTGAGTAAATGAACAGATACTCATTCATAAAAAAACTTGTAATATAAAGTAAATCACATGGTATTAACATTCTAATCATGGTTTTAGGTGATTTAGGTGATTAGGAATTTACTATTAACATATATTAGGATATGTTATGCAGCAAGTGAACATTTTATCCTCAAAGTTGATGTGTTAGAAGCAGGAAAAATGGGCAAGCATAAGGATTTGAGTGAGTTTGACAAGGACCAAATTGTGATGACTAGAAGACTGGGTCAGAGTATCTCCAAAACTGCAGCTCTTGTGGGGTGTTCCCGGTCTGCAGTGGTCAGTATCTGTCAAAAGTGGTCTAAGGAAGGAACAGTGGTAAACCGGCGACATGGGTGGCCAAGGCTCACTGATGCACGTGGGGAGCGAAGGCTGGCCCATATGGTCCGATCCAACAGACGAGCTACTGTAGCTCAAATTGCTGAAGAAGTTAATGCTGGTTCTGATAGAAAGGTGTCATAATACACAGTGCATCACAGTTTGTGTATGGGGCTGCATAGCCGCAAACCAGTCAGGGTGCCCATGCTGTCCCATGATGTCCACCGCCGAAAGTGCCAACAATGGGCACGTGAGCATCGGAACAGTGGGTAGCACTGTCGCCTTACAGCAAGAAAGTCTGGGTCCATTATGTGTGGAGTCTGCATGTTCTCCCTGTGTCTGTGTGGGTTTCCTCTGGGTGCTCCGGTTTCCTCTCACAGTCCAAAGACATACAGCAATGTTAAATGGAGATAATTGCCCTAGGTGTGTGTGTGCCCTGTGATGGACTGGTCAATTGTTCAAGGTGGTTTCTACATTTTGCCCAATGAATCAGACCCACCGCAACCCTTAACTGGATAATGTGGTGGTAGAACAGACAATGAATGAATGAATAAAGCTGCATTTAAAACAACATAAAAAATTATAATGCAACTTGCACCTGTGTTTATTTTTTTCAAATAAATAGGATGTATAACAAGCTTATGGTCAGCTGTCCACATACTTTTGGCCATATGGTACAAATATGTGTGATTGTATGGCCTTGCCAGACTAGGTATAATAATGTAAGTGAGGTAAAAGAGTGGTGCATCGATAGCCTTTCTTTGTAAGCATCGATTGTGATTTGTATAGCAAACAGCGGGAGGCGCCCTGTATGAAATTCAGAATCTGTGATGTGGGACTTCTTCTGGGAAGGTGCTCTACAAAAAAATCAACAGCAACACAAAAGACTCCGCTCACACCTGGAGGTCTTATGCCGTTTCGCCTCTGGTGAAAGAACCCGGTCAATGATTACAGGCACCCACATAAAAACACCCCTACTGATGTAAACGACTATTGAAGTCATGCCATTGTGAGGTGTAAAGGTTTGTGTGTGTGTGTGTGTGTGTGTGTGTGTGTGTGTGGTCACTATACGGCCCTCTCTATGTATAACTCGCACCCCTAAAGAGAAACACTCAAATGATGTCTGTATCTTTGCTTCTGTATCTGTATCTGCTAAACAAGAACAGTCGTGCCCAGTAGAAAAAGCTGTATCACAGCAAGCAAGCAGTCGTCCAATTGCAGGATGAGAACAAACTGCATCCTCTGCTACAAGAAATAGCAGATGTGGTCACATCTAAATTTTCCACTCAAGCATTGTTACAATTCCGATGAAACAAAAACACAAAACTTATTAGCAATGATCAAGCTCGTCATGTTTGAAGAAAGAATGGTTGCATTTTTGCTCCCTAGAATACCAAACCCATAGTGTAGTACAGAAAGTTGCTGTGGTAGCCTAGTAGGTAGAGAATTGGTCCGTCAATTGGCAGACTGTTGGTTTAAACCCAGTCCTTGCCTCATAGCCACTATTGGGCCCTTGGGCAAATGTACAATGGCTGACCCTGTGCTCTGACCCCAGCTTCCAAACAAGCTGGGATATGCGGAAATTGTATTGTCAGTGTCAAGATGGCCGAGCGGTCTAAGGCGCCAAACTCAAGGTTAACAACCTTTCAGAATAATGGAGGATTCTGGTCTCCGAATGGACGCGTGGGTTCGAATCCCACTTCTAACATGACATTTTTTGCCCTGGCCGGGTAGCTCAGTTGGGTAGTGTGTGGTACTAATAACGCCAAGGTCACAGGTTCGATCCCCATATGGCCACAACTCCAAAGGGACAGTGGTAGCCTAGTGAGTAGGGCTTTGAGCTAGTAACTGTAGGATTGAGGGTTTGAATACCAGCTCTGCCATGCAGCCAAGACCTTTAACCCTGTCTGCTTCAGGGGCGCCATACAATGTCTGACCCTGTGCTGGGATACGCAGAAAAATAATTGTGCATGTGTATATGTATACATGACAAATAAAGACATTCTGCTCCTGCTTCTTAAAAATAAAACACTCCTAACTATGTGGCCCATGCTCTTCCCAGGGTAAACCAGTGCTTCATGGACTGTCTGTATTATACTGGAACATCTTAGTCTTTTATACAACATAAATGTAATGATTTTTTGCACTTCAGCACTTAACAACTTCTTTGATATTTCTGTGGACTTTAATAAGACATAATGGACTAAAATCTTAGCATTATGTTTACAGACCTGAGCTGAAATAAGACAGTAAAAGCATACCACACATGTAAATACTCTTTAGATAAAGAGCAAATACAATAGAGAACCCATAACACAGTCACATCAGAACAACAGGCATTTGAAATTGCATTAGATTTTTAATGCTAACAGTCACTAGTGGGATTTCCACTATCAGGTAATAATGATGTAATAATGTAGTTGTATTATTGTAGTTAATAATATTGTAGTAGATAATAATGTAAATGTAATATTGCAGTTGTCACATTGTAGTTGTAATAATGTAGTTGATAGTAATGTAGTTGATAAATGTGTAGTTGTAATAATGTAGTTGTAAAATTGTAGCTGATAACATGTAGTTGTAATAATGTAGTAAATAATAATGTAGTTGTAATATTGTAGCTGATAACATGTAGTTGTAATAATGTAGTTGTAATATTGTAGCTGATAACAAGGAGTTGTAATAATGTAGTAAATAATAATGTAGTTGTAATATTGTAGCTGATAACATGTAGTTGTAATAATGTAGTTGTAATATTGTAGCTGATAACATGTAGTTGTAATAATGTAGTTAATAATATTGTAGTTGTAATATTGTAGCTGATAACATGTAGTTGTACTAATGTAGTTGTAATATTGTAGTTGATAAATTTTTAATTGTAATATTGTAGCTGATAACATGTAGTTGTACTAATGTAGTTGTAATATTGTAGTTGATAAATTTGTAGTTGTAATATTGTAGTTGATAAATTTGTAGCTGTAACATTGTAGTTGTAATAATGTAGTTAATAACACTGTAGTTGTAATATTGTAGCTGATAACATGTAGTTGTAATAATGTAGTTAATAATATTGTAGTTGATAACATGTAGTTGTAATAAAGTAGTTAATAATATTGTAGTTTAAATATTGTAGCTGATAACATGTAGTTGTAATAATGTAGTTAATAACATTGTAGTTGTAATATTGTTGTTGTAATATTTTAGTAGATAACATTGTAGTTGAACATTGTAGTTGTGGTATTGTATTTGTAAAATTGCAGTTGTAGTATTGTAGCTGTAATATTGTAGTTGTAACATTGTAGCTGTAATATTGTAGTTGTAATATTGTAGCTGTAATATTGTAATTGTAATATTGTAGCTGTAATATTGTAGCTGGGATATTGTAGTAAATAATATTGTTGCTATAATATTGTAGTTGTAATATTGTAGTTGTAATATTGTAGCTGGGATATTGTAGTTAATAATATTGTTGCTGTAATATTGTAGTTAATAATATTGTTGCTGTATTATTGTAGTTGTAATATTGTAGTTGTACTAATGTAGTTGATAATATTGTAGTTGTAATAGTGTAGCTGTAATATTGTAGTTAATAATATTGTTGCTGTAATATTGTAGTTGATAACATTGTAGTTGTAACATTGTAGATGTAATATTGTAGTTCATAATATTGTTGCTGTAACATTGTAGTTGATAACATTGTAGTTGTAACATTGTAGCTGTAATATTGCAGTTGTAATATTGTAGTTAATATTATTGTTGCTGTAATAGTGTAGCTGTAACATCGTAGTTGTAATTTTGTAGTTGTAATATTATAGCTGCAATATTGCAGTTGTGGCATTGTAGCTGTAACATTGTAGTTGTATTATTTTAACTGTAATATTGTAGCTAATAACATGTAGTTGTAATATTGTATTTGTAACATTGTAGTTGTAGTATTGTAGCTGTAATATTGTAATTGTAATATTGTAGTATAGCAGTTGTCCTGGTACTCATAAAGCCACTTTAGAGCTGAGAGTTTTACTCATCACCTGCTGGTATGAGATGTTTGAGTATTTTTTAATGCTTCATGTTAGGTTGTTGATGCTTAAAATCTTCTTTCTTTAATCATTAACATGCAGGCTAAAAATGGACTAGCATACTGTTTATACTACTGCAAAGCATCCTGGGAAAGTGAGGTTGGAAAAAGTATGAAGAAGATACCATGATGTTATTTGCCAGCTTTTTCTAGGGTCTCTCTTGGTCTTATAAACTGATTTAAAAGAGAATCAAAAGCAAGTCAAATATGACTGTTCCTTCAAGTAAACACAGTGGAAAAGGTTAAATAGTTACGCCTGATATTTGGTCTTTCTAGTGGCTCTTTCATTCTCAACATGCTGTGAAATGTGCTTCAGGAACATCTATGTTTTTAGCTGTTATACACAGACACACACAGAATCGACCTCAAGCCTGAGATCGTCTCTGAACAGAATGACTGAATGGACGCCGCCTGGACATGTCCCGCTCTGCCTGGTACTGAATTGATTAAGCTCCTGGCGTGTGTGTGTGTGTGGTGTCCAGGCCGAGGTGATCATAGGGCCCCTCACTGTCTTCTTAGACAAGGCCATTCCCCAGCAGGGCTAACAGGGTGTCTTTGCACAGCGCACATCTGGATGCCACCGCAACAAGCAGCCCACTGTGCACCGCCGTATGAAATCAAAGCACATTCATAACAGGGTCTCAGATTCCCCTCTGTCCCCACTGTCTCCGGGCCAAAATAGTGTCCTCAGGGGGCAAGAGAGGATCACACTACTATCTGTGCTAGTCGGATAATAAAAACACACACAAACACGCTCACATGTGCGCTGGTTTGAGTCCAGTTGTTTTTTCTCCACACGCCAGCTAAGAAAGATCTCACAATGAAGAGGCTGTTTAAATGGCTCGTGATGAGCTTTGGGGACAATCTAGTTTCCTGTTGGTGGGATTTCCACTCCCATAATGCCATGCGGCTACAATGCAGTTATTAAAGACGGGCTTTAATGTGGATGTGGTGTTCCATGAGGGTTTAAAAGTTTCTACAGAAGCATAAAATATTAACTTAATATTACTTCAGTTAAATGAAGTAGAAAGTTAGTTCTAATAAAAAAATGTAAAAATTAATTCTTGTAAATAACTGGAAGTTATTGTAATAAAAAACGTAATAATTACCTTTGTTAAATTACTGGAAGTTAATTGTAATAAAATGTAATAATTACTTCTATTAAGTTAATCGTAATAAAAAATGCAGCCGCTCAGGTGGCGCATTGGTAAAACACCAGAGCTGGCATCTCGAATACATCATATCGAATCTTAGCTCTGCCTGCCGGCTGGGCTGAGAGACCACAAGGACAACGGTCACAGTCTGCACAGAGACTGGAAAAGAGTGCTGTCAGGGTGTGTGTCTCTGTACACAGTGCTGATCCGCATTGCACTCGTCAAAGTGTACATGACAAAATGCACACGGCTGCTGCCCACGTGTCGGAGGGGGCGTGGGTTAGTATTGTTCTTCTCAATCAGAGCGGGGATCTGCATTGGTGGAGAGGAAGCATGGGCATCGGGCAATTGGATGCGCTAAAAGGAAGAAAATGGGGGAAAATGCATAAACAAAAATATAAAAAAATAACAGGAAGTTAATTCTAATAAAACGTAATAATTACTTCTGTTAAATAACTGAAAGGTAATTCTAATAAAAATGTCATAATTACTTCTATTAAGTTAATTCTAATAAAAATTTAATAATTACTTATATTAAGTTTAATGTAATAAAAATGCAATTATAACTAGAAGTTGTAATAAAAAATAAAATAATTACCTTTGTTAAATAACTGGAAGTTAATTGTAAATAAAAAAATGTAATAATTACTTCTGTTAAATAACTGGAAGTTAATTGTAATAAAATAATAATAATTACTTTTGTTAAATAACCAAAAATTAATTGTAATAAAAAATGTAATAATTACTTTTTGTTAAATAATTAGAAGTTGGCTTAATTGTATAGAAATTGTACAAAAATTTATTACATTTGGCACAGCGGTAAAACACACTAGCACACCAGAGCTGACATTTTAAATTCGTCGGTCAAAACTCAGCTCTGCCATAACAAACACACAAACAACAATTGTCTGTTGTTCTAGGGGGGTTCCGGACGAAACCTCATAACTGATGCAATTACCACCTCTGCTGGCTGATTGATGGTGCCTGCACAGAGACGGGGGATAATGTGTTGATCAGGGTGTGGCTCTTTGTACACAAAGCTGATCCACATATGAACTCACCTCATGCAGGTGAAAAGATGCTACTGCACACATGTTGGTGTGTGTTAGTCACGGCTCTCCTCAACCAGAGTGGAGATCAACATCAGTAGAGAGATAGCGGAATGCAATTGCGTAATTGAATACGACTAAATTAAGAGGAAAATTGGGAAAAAATGGAAAGAAAAAAATTAAGGACATTTAAATTCAATAAATTTATATAAAACTTGATTATTTAATGCAAAAGCTTGTAGAATTAATTTGAAAAGCACTGTAAAATAAAGGCAAACTGGATATATTAATGCGATTATATATATTAGTTTCTAATTATGCCTCTACAAAAGCAACATTTGATACTCGTCATTATACTCCACATCTCACTTCTACTTCCTCCAGCTATCCTCTACTGAGAAGTTCATGTTTGGGTTTCTCAGTGGAGGCTAGCTGGAGGAAGTAGAAGAGAGGTGTAGACGGCAGAATTATGAACAGTACACCAGAGAAGCTCAATGACAAGGCAGCTCCTGTGGCAGTGCATGCACCCTGAGCTGATAAATGCCTCAATCAACTAAAGAACCTTCATTAGTGCCAGTCTGTAATGCCAAGCAGGGTTTCCAGTTTGTTTGCAGTTTGGCTTCCACCTCACTGCCCTCTTGAGTTTCAGTTGCTTTATAGAATCTGTAATGTTGAATGATGTTGAGTGGAACGTGAATGTTGGTGAGGATTCATGAATCCTTTTGTTCATGTACTTTTCAATGTCATGATTCGAATTAAGGAGGGGGATTAGGTGGTCTGACCCTCCTAAATAACACATGGACCCAAAACAAACTAAAAACAAAAGTTCAGGAATTGAGGGTTGTTAGTTAACTAAACTGTAAGTTTAAGCTAAAACTTATACAGTATTAAGTTGATTCGCCAATTTATTTACAATTTATTCAATGTTATTCACACTCTGGTTAGTGTGTTTGATAAAACATGCTGCCAAAAGTATATAGACGCATTACCTTAAGATTATTAAACATTCCATTCTATTGTAAGCCATCAGCATCACTATACACCGATCAGCCATAACATTAAAACCACCTCCTTGTTTCTACAATTACTGTCCATTTTATCAGCTTCACTTACCATATAGAAGCACTTTGTAGTTTTACAATTACTGACTGTAGTCAATCTGTTTCTCTGCATGCTTTGTTAGCCCCCTTTCATGCTGTTGTGTAATGGTCAGGACTCTCCCAGGACCACTACAGAGCAGGTATTATTTGGGTGGTGGATCATTCTCAGCACTGCAGTGACAATGACATGGTGGTGGTGTGTTAGTGTGTGTTGTGCTGGTATGAGTGGATCCGACGCAGCAGCGCTGATGGAGTTTTTAAATATCTCACTGTCACTGCAGGATGGAGAATAGTCCACCAACCAAAAATATCCAGTCAACAGCGCCCTGTGGGCAGCGTCCTGTGACCACTGATGAAGGTCTAGAAGATGACCAACTCAAATAGCAGCAATAGATGAGCAATCATCGCTCATCTACAAGGTGGACCAACTAGGTAGGAGTGTCTAATAGAGTGGAGAGTGAGTGGACACAGTATTAAAAAAAAAAAAAAACACTCATACCAGCACAACACACACTTACACACCCCCACCATGTCAGTGTCACTGCAGTGCTGAGAATGACCCCCACCCAAATAATACCTAATCTGTGGTGGTCCTGTGGGGGTCCTGACCATTGAACAACAGGGTGAAAGCCGGCTAAAAAGATATGTAGAGAAACAGATTAACTACAGTCAGTAATTGTAGAACTAAAAAGTGGAGCTGATAAAATGGACAATGAGTGTAGAAACAAGGAGGTGGTTTTAATGTTGTGGCTGATTGGTGTAGAGTTGCCACCCTTTGCAGGTATGAATCCTCCACTCTTTTGGGAAGGCTTTCTACAAGACATTAAAATATCTGTGGGAATTTGGGCCCATTCAGCAAATTTGCATGATGTTGGACAAGAGGGCCTGGCTCACAATCGATGTTCTACTTCATCCTAAATGTGTTAAGTGTGGTTGAAGTCTGGACTCTGTGCAGGTCACTGTAGTTTCTCCACACCAAACTCATCGCTCTGTTAACAAGGGCACAGTTATGCTGGAACAAGCATATGATTAGGAGCAGATGATTTATTTTATTTATTGAAATACATACCTGTTAGCAATAGGTGTGGCTGATACAAGTGACCCCTATATCTAGGTGGTTTGTCCACATTATTTTGCCCAACAAACTATGAGGGATCTTCAAAAAGTTTCTGCACTTTTTTATATTTAGTTGGAAACACCCTAAGAGGCTGAGAGACAGTCTCTCTCGGATTTACACCTTTTTGGACGCTCAAAGACGCTTAAAGGGGAAGAATATTTTCATGTGATGATGAACATTTTTTGCTGATGGCATTAAAAAGTTGGTACGACGCTGGGAAAAATGCATCAGAAGGTGACTATGTAGAGAAGTTATGTCATTTTTTGAACCCTCGTATATTACAGAGAGATAGCAATGCTTGAATTAACAAATCTGACTTGGGTCAGGTGATTCTTGACCATTTGTGTGGATCAACTGGCAGAAATTTGCAATTTGCTACTATCCGGTGTTGCTATATCAAATGCAAACAAAATACACAACTGCACTAGAGTGTATCCACCCAATCGATAATGCACACCCTACTGAAATGACCTATCATTTTCAGGCTAATGCATGGATGCTAACATGTTGGCCTGTGCACACTTTGGCCTCTGTAATGAATAATGAACCGATCCTGTGCATGTAGTCTTTACTTACATTGATTTGTGGATTTCAAACCCCCTAATGATGTGAACTTTTTTTTGGACAGAAGCCAAATAAAAATCACCGGGTCAAACAAACTTGATTTATTCAACTTGCTCTGAGTACCACCTATCGCCTTTCGTGAACCATTTCGGTGCCAGCCATGTCTACCGCAACTGCTCCAACCTCGTTATTGATGTTAGAATTTGCCAAACTCTAATTGCAGGATTAAATATCGATTCCTTTCTGAATTCTGTTATCGCTGCTAGCGCACCAACGTGAGCCAGAATCTGCCAAAAGCCAGGTTCGGCTTCGTTATTGGACTAGGACGTGCTCAGGAGGATTCTGTTGGATTGTAGGGTTTGCTCCAGGCAAGAGTGTATCTTCGGTGGTGGATCGCACACACCGTACTGGCCTTTCGACTCCCCACTTTCATCTGTGGATTCTACTTCTGTAAATCCAGGCAGCACAGTTGGAGGTCTCTACATTAGGGCAAGGGTTCCTCCAGCACGGCGTTGCCTGATCTTCGGCTCACCCACACTTACATGTAGTGTACGTACACACACTTTGCTCCTGGCACACATGAATTATTCAGTAGCTAGCAGGACGCAAAACTACAAAAAAGGTCATGAGGTGCCACACAGAACCGTGTGGGTTTTTGGCTGTCTGTATTTATATAGGGATGGTGAGTTTTCTCTTTTATACCTTTTTCATTATGGCTTTTAAAATATACTCCCAAAATAAATCTGAAAAATAATAGAGAGGGTTTTTTTGTTTACTGATATTAAAGACTGAAAGAAAAAATCATTTTAACAGGAATGTTTGGGTAACGTAGAGGTATAACATGCTAGATCAAACCACCACCAATCTCAATTCTTGTTCAAGTCACAGCTGTGCCACTGGCCTGGCCGAGCCCTTTGCAGATACAAATGGTGCCGTGTGCTAGCCAGAAATTAGGAATATTTAAATTAAAGACAGTGGTAGCTCAGTAGTTAAAGTACAGGACTAGTAATTGGAAGGACACTGGTTCAAGTCCCAAATCTGCCAGGTTACCATTGTTGGGCCCTTCAGCAAGGCCTGTAACCCTCAATGGATAAAGGTGTCTGCTAAATGCTGTAAATGTAAATGTTACATTGAGTAAAAAAAGCAAAAAATTAGAACTTAGTTATAAAGTAACTACAACCCCAAATCAGAAAAAGTTGGGACAGTAAAGAAAAAGCAACTAAAATAAAAATGCAGCGTTACTTACATTTACTTGGATTTGTATTTCATTGCAGACAGGAATTTCAGTGCATAAAGGACAAGGGTGCAAGCTTAAGCTGAACACCCGTGATCTTCAATACCTCAGACGGCACTGCATCAAGAACCGCCACTCAACAATAGCTGATATAACCACATGGACAAGGGATTACTTTGGCAAACTTTTGTCGGGCACTACAATACAGAGCTACATGCAAAAATGACACTTCAAACTTTACTGTGTTTTATGTTCACCGTGTCCAGAAGCAGCAATTATGTCTGTATTGAGGCCCACCAGATCGGCCGATAGCACCAGTAGGGGATTCGAACCATAGATCTCAGCGTAAGTTGGCTACTTTTACAACCTGCACATGTTCAGTCAATCATGTTCAGTGTAATTAATGCATTAATCAAGATCCATCCTCGTGTACGTCTTTGTCTACCCTCATATTCAAACTACTGAAGTAGCTTTTGTCACAGCCTTACTGATTCTGTTCCAATCTAAAGATCTGATTCAGTCGCGCCTGGCTATTAGCCGCTAGTCATCGCCACACATCAGTGCTTCAAAGTGAAGTTCAGAGATGATGAGGGGTGATTATCGGGACTCTGGGGCACACAGTTAAATGAAATCAGATTGTGGACCGACTGACCTGGCCTCTGTAGGATGTGCAGAGGTAAAGTAGGCCTATTCAAAGATGTAGGGACTACAGGATGGGGGGGTGTTGGAGGAACATCACACAGTCTGGCTGTTCCACTTGGCTCCAAGTTAGAAGATAGTGTGTGGGTAATGAGGGGGAGGCTTAAAATGGTCCTTTACTTGTCTGTTACTGTTTGTGTGTGTGTGTGTGTGTGTGTGTGTGTAATGCAAGTGTGTGTGTGAATGTTTCAAGAGCATCTCTCACATTTAGACTCTCACACCAGAATTTGACTAATAGTGATATATAAGCTGTGTTCATATGGATCAATTATTTTCGCTTTGGTGGCTTAGCAGTCTATTATGTTCGCCCATTGTGCGTTCAAATCTCAATTGGTGACATTAGATTTTGTATTTATTGTAGAGGAATGTTCATCCACATTACTTTGGAGGGCTATAAAACACAGATCTCAGTTTCTTTGAATCATCTTTGACAGCCAACAGTGCACTGGCAGCTCTTAATTTGCCCCCAGGTGAGAATAAGTGAGTAAACGTGTGAAGCTAAATGTTGGAATGTCCTCATTGCTCAAGGGTCCAACAGCAGCAACCTGGCAGTGGTGGGGCTTGAACCAGCGACCTTCTGATTACTAGTCCTGTACCTTAATCGCTAGGCTACAACTGCCCTGGTTGTTTAATATAAATGAATGATTTAATTAAAATAAGACAGCTTTTTATATTAGCTTAATATATACTGTATATATATATATATATATAATATTAATAATATTATATATATAATATAATATATATAATATTAATGTTTTACCACCACTTTATCCTGGTCAGGCTTGCAGCGGATCCGGTTCACCCCAGACAGGATGCTGATCTATCACGGAGCCTCGGCCATCATCCCCCCAGACCTACCCAATCATGTCTGTACATTGATGCCCAACAGTTGATAGCACTGCTGGAGATATAAACCCTGTATCCCAGCTGTAGTAGGCTACTGTGATTTACCACTGCACCACTCGGGCACCTTCCAGACAAACACATGATCATTTTAAATACATTATATAAATTATAAATAAATAACAACATATAGAAAGCAAAATTGTCTCAGATTTTTATGTTGCGTTTCTGTAGTATGTTCTGTTTGTCTTAGTCTTGTTCTTGTTTAGTTTTGGTTCAGTTTCTCTTTTAGTGTTTAGTTTAGGATTCAGGTTAAGCTATAGTTTAGTTAATGTATGTTTAGATTAACATTTAGCTTAGTTAGCAGTTAGCATTTAGCATATGTCTGGTGTTAGTTTTTATCCCCTAATCTAGTCATGTCCAATTACCCTGAATGCGTCCTCTATACTGATTCAACCATTCAGCGCTGACTGAGGATGCCTCTCAACTGACATACGCCCCCTCCGGCACAAACAGTCAGTACAGACTGCATTTTTCCCCTGCACGAGTCGAGTTCATACACCGACGGGCACTGTGTTTGAAGGGCCACACCCCCATCAGCATTATTTCTCAGCCCTGTGCAGGCGCCATCAGTCAGCCAGCAGGGGCCGCAGTTGCACCAGTTATGAGGACCCATGATCCGACTTTTTACCCCTTAACCCTGAACAACAGCCAATCGTTGTTCATGCTGCCGCCCAGTCGGAGGGCAGAGCTGAGATTCTATGCGATGTATTCGAAACCCCAACTCTGGTGCGCTAGCGTACTTTACCGCTGCGCCACCTGAGCGGCTGGTCTGGTGTTAGTTTATCTTGTCTTGTTTATTGTCTTGTGTAAACCTGTCTTGTGTCTTTTGTTATTATTAAATACTTTTGTTTGAACATCTCTGCATTTGTGTCCGCCCCCTTCTTGTCTCATCATAGCCCATATAGCGTTACACCCATCACGGCCAGCATGGGTGGAAAATGTAAGCACAGTGGAAGACTGGAAATGAATTGGACTTTATTTAGAGAAAACAATAAATTGGCTTATCTATTTTAAAATAAGGGTGTATTTTCTGCAGTTATGGTTGCAAGCCAGCTATTCATTATATACACAATTGTTTATATGCAATTTTTTTATTTTAATAAGGTCAAAATTATGTCCATAAACTCATGTTTCTCTGCCAAAGCTTGCTAAAGATCTCAGCAAAAAAAAAAAAAAAAAAAAGCCAAAGTCAAGGGTGGCAGGAAGCCTCCAACACAAACACAAACACTCTGAAACTGAGATGAACCTGAAACGACTGCCTCCACCGAGCCGGTAATGGAGCAGACATAACAAAGTGCTTGCTAGTCCCCTGAGATGTCATATTAGATCTGACACAGAGTGTGCCACACACACACACACAATTGAAAGAGAGCCAGCAGAGCAGGCCTCAGGTGCACAGGGCCAAACGTTTGCCAGCCAGAGACACGGGCCAGGTGAAAAATTTCAAGAGGAATGACAGTGGTTAAATGAACCGTGGCTAAAGATCCAGGCGCCTACGTGGCTGCCACAGGCTTTACCTGCAGAGCAATGTGGCGGAGAATAGCAGGAACAATAATGTAACACTCAACAAGCATGAAACACAATTAGCAGAGTGTGACTGCTTATTTAAACAAAGGAAAATAAATTTGGTTTATTTAACTTAAATAAGAACCAGGATGTTGTACATTTACTGCAATTATCAGACAATTTTATATAAAGCGATTTACAGTTATGACTGAATACAGTTTGGACAATTGAGGGTTAAGGGCCTTGCCCTTAGATTCAGGGGCCCAACAGTGGCAACTTAGCAGTGGTGGGGCTTGAACCAGCAACCTTCTGATTAGTCCAGCACCCTAACCACTGAGCTACTCCTGTCCCACAGTGTAATTACTACAAAAAGTCAATAACCTAATTATAGAAAAATGAATTATATAATCCTCAGTCAGTCTCTAATTAAGAGAGTTCTATGTATAGCGACAGCAATACCTGATTCAGGGGGAAAAATGGATGATCTGGGTATTTTTGGAAGATGTTCTAATTATTTAGCAGCCGTGTGTGGAGTGTTTTTACTGCCCAGTGATTTGATCGAATTTTTAATACTAATAGTTTTCCAGCTGTTCTATTAGCCTGCCACTCAACAGACTGATGGATGGAAAGGATGTTCACTGTTGCAACAGCGACTCCTGCGTTCTTGTTCAGACGTGTTGCTATACTTTTACATTTACAGCATTTAGCAGAGGCTTATTCATGATCGTGTCCAAATTCAGTGCAAACAATTAAGGGTTAAGGGTCCGACAGTGAAAACCTTGCTGGTGGTGGGACTAGAATCATTCATTTTTTTGTCTGTTTTACCACTGCTTTAGACTATTCTGGGTCACAGTGGGTCAAATTATGAGTGTAGGAAACACCCTGGACAAGTTGCCAGTTCATGACAGGGCAAACACACACGTTCACACACATATATATCTAGGGCCATTTTAGTAGCTCCAATAGAACAAACTTACATGTCTTTGGACTGTAGGAGGAAACTGGAGAAACCTACACAGACACAGGGGGAACATGCAAACTCCAAACAGAAAGTACCCAGACCACAAGGAATTAAACCCAGGACCTTCTTTCAGTGTGGCGACAGTGCTACCCATGGACTGAGGTCAACAACCTTTTAATTTTTAATCCAGAACCATAACCACTAAGCTTTTACAAAGAGCATAGCATGACTTTGTACATGGTACACTCTAAGAATCCACAACTAGTTTATTTTAAAAAATACATTTTAAACCACTGTTGGTTTACACAATACATACAGTATCATTACATACAGTGGGGGCCAAAAGTCTGAGGCCACCAGTGATAATACTTCTATTTTTTTACATTACAAATCCCATAATAAACAAAGCAATTTAAGTGAGACGTTGAGTCTTTGAAAAATACATGTATTTCCTAAATTCTTTTTGTAAAAAGGACCACATCAATTTCTTAATACAAAAGATTTCCTTGAGTCTGATCCTTTCTATTAAAGCTCATGGTCAGGCGGCTTGAATCTACTCATTAGAAGCTTGATTTAGTTATTAAATCTGCAGTCATTGTTTCAAAATTAAATACAATTTTTCAAAGATTAAACTTACACTCAAGTTGTTTTGCTGATTATTTGTATGTGGTCTATAACTCTACCTTACCACCACTGAGATCTGGGTTCAAATGTAAGCAGAGATGTAATGTATTGTACACAGAGAATGATTGGCTTTTTCTGAGCCAAAGTCCAAAGAATCAATGCCCTGTCCTGGGCATTTCTGCCTTGTGCCTAGTGTTTCCCAGTGGAACTGGGCCCACCACAACCAGGTTAAAGTGATTGTTGAAAATTCAATTAAAATATGTTTTGTTATGAAAAATATTGTATATTGTATAGATAGATAGATAGATAGATAGATAGATAGATAGATAGATAGATAGATAGATAGATAGATAGATAGATAGATAGATAGATAGATAGATAGATAGATAGATAGATAGATAGATAGCTTGTAAAAAGATGGATGGATGGGTGGATGGATGGATGGATGGATGGATGGATGGATGGATGGATGGATGGATGGATGGATGGATGGATGGATGGATAGATAGATAGATAGATAGATAGATAGATAGATAGATAGATAGATAGATAGATAGATAGATAGATAGATAGATAGACAAATAAATAATAGATAGATAAATGATAGACTGACAAATAGATAGATAGACAGACAGATAGACAGACAGATGGACGGATAGATAGACAGACAGACAGACAGACAGACTGATAGATACCTTTTAGACAGATAGATAGACAGACAGACAGACAGACAGACAGACAGACAGGCAGACAGACAGACAGACAGATAGATGACTTTTAGATAGATAGATAGATAGATAGATAGATAGATAGATAGATAGATAGATAGATAGATAGATAGATAGATAGATAGATAGAACAAATCAATTTTCTTCTTCTTTTTTCCCATATTCAGCGGTTGCCATAGCAAGTCATTGTGAATACGTCAGATGCCATTCCTGACACAACTTGGGACCAGCACTGAGAGCGCACTGAAAAGTGCACATCCTAGTGGCACCAGACAAACAAAATTGTTAATCATGTTTGTGCAGAAACCAACCAACTTATAGCACCACTGATTTTCAAACCCTGGTCTCTGTACTATTTGGCTAGCATGATTTACTGCTGTGCTACCCAAGCGCCCTATGATTATTATTATTACCTCAGTCTTCTTATGTTCAGTAATAAGGTTGAATAGAGATCCAACAGCAGTGAGTCATTCCTTCATTAACGTGTACGGAAGAGCATCCATGGGCCAAGCATTTCTTACGTAAACTGTTGACTTTTGAACTTGGCATTTTGCCAGACTGTCAGAAAAAATCCCCAGTTTTCTCTGTATTAATGAATGAATGAGGTGTGTATGCAGGTGAAATCTACAGTGACGTCTACACCAGGCATCATTTCCATTTCATTATGCTCAATATCTGATCTCTTTCATTAAAGTATTTCTAACCGAGTTAGACATCAGAGCATCTGACTTCTGCACTCCTCATTTTTAAAAGTTAAAAGAAATGAGACGAGCTTGTAAATTAAGTATTTAAACAGGGAAAAATTGATGGCTGTACTTGAATATATATGAAATAGTGCATTAATATTTCATTACAAGGAATAACACCACCTTAAGCAAGATGTTCGTACAAGAGAGGTGTGGTAGTAGGAAATGATTCATGAATACTGGAGGAGTTTGAGACTTAAAAGACCTAACGGCAATGGAAACCATTCAGAAGTGAGCGGAGGTGTTCTAGTGCATTTAAGTTATTCTATTTCCATTGCTCGTTCTGAAAAACAAATGTCTTACTACATTCCTTACAAGAGAATAGACACTTCTGATTCCTTTGAGCACTGCCAGTAATGCATATATAACAATAAGAGCTCATGAAAAGTCCTAAGAGATCTACACACATAAAAGCAGGTCATATATAAAGAACATTACATGGCCAAAAGTATGTGGACACTCACATTTTAAAACTATGGCTTTTACTAGTGCTATGGATTTGACCTTCAATGGAGCTGAGGTCGGAGATCTGTGCAGGCCACACCATGGCTGCGTCAGAAATTGCTTACTTTCATACTAAACAGTATGCGAAAGCAGTACACGGGAGTGGGTAGTGTGTATGAATACGTAGTATACATTAAACAGTACACTAAAGCAGTATGGATTCAAAGAACAGCATAACATCGCTCTCCAAACACGATACAGCTCTCTGTTAGCGCTTTTCGACCAACACGGAATGGGCTCAGTTTTGGTTTGCGAACCTGATTTTGAACCAGTTCAACACGTTTTACCCAAAAGTAAAGCTTCAAACTATGAACGTTCGTTCACAGCTGGAATCAAAGAATACTAGGGTGTTCTGCACAAACTGTGACATCATCTGTGGGTGTGTCAAGTTGTAGAGGGAGTACGAACAATGCTTAACGTGAAAAAAAGCTTAAAACAACGGATTTCAGCAGTACAGGGTACCTGTGACCACTAATAATTAAGAGAGTTTAGTGTTCCTAGATCGTTCTTTTAGTACATTAAGCCACATTAAGCTAGCTCTCCTGGAGAAGCCAATTCTCAGCGTTTCTCAGCACCCCGAGCTGCATAACACAAGTTTAAAAGTGAAACCACCACACAGTAAGAAAACTACAGCTAAACATAAATACATGAGGATGCTTTTTCAAGAGTGGATTAGATATTGATGATTTAGTGATGTTGTACTGTACCTCTTAAGCCAAGCGGCTTGTGGTAAGTGAAGCACTATTTATGTGAATGCGCTAGAGAAAGCAACATTGGCGACAAAAATTAGGAACGGAGTAACCATCTATGTCTTCTTATCACCAGTAGTTGATCGATGATTTTGGGGAGATCGATAAATGGGGAGCAGGGCTGTTAAATTTGGTGTTTTGGGTACAATTCTCTCATACTGGCCACTGGATATTCAACATGGCACCTCATGGCAAAGAACTCTCTGAGGATGTGAGAAATAGAATTGTTGCTCTCCACAAAGATGGCCTGGGCTATAAGAAGATTGCTAACACCCTGAAACTGAGCTACAGCATGGTGGCCAAGGTCATACAGCGGTTTTCCAGGACAGGTTCCACTCGGAACAGGCTTCGCCAGGGTCGACCAAAGAAGTTGAGTCCACGTGTTCGGCGTCATATCCAGAGGTTGGCTTTAAAAAATAGACACATGAGTGCTGCCAGCATTGCTGCAGAGGTTGAAGATGTGGGAGGTCAGCCTGTCAGTGCTCAGACCATACGCCGCACACTGCATCAACTCGGTCTGCATGGTCGTCATCCCAGAAGGAAGCTGACGCACAAGAAAGCCCGCAAACAGTTTGCTGAAGACAAGCAGTCCAAGAACATGGATTACTGGAATGCCCTGTGGTCTGACGAGACCAAGATAAACTTGTTTGGCTCAGATGGTGTCCAGCATGTGTGGCGGCGCCCTGGTGAGAAGTACCAAGACAACTGTATCTTGCCTACAGTCAAGCATGGTGGTGGTAGCATCATGGTCTTGGGCTGCATGAGTGTTGCTGGCACTGGGGAGCTGCAGTTCATTGAGGGAAACATGAATTCCAACATGTACTGTGACATTCTGAAACAGAGCATGATCCCCTCCCTTCGAAAACTGGGCCTCATGGCAGTTTTCCAACAGGATAACGACCCCAAACACAACCTCCAAGATGACAACTGCCTTGCTGAGGAAGCTGAAGGTAAAGGTGATGGACTAAACCCAATTGAGCAACTGTGGCGCATCCTCAAGTGGAAGGTGGAGGAGCACAAGGTGTCTAACATCCACCTTAGCAGTGCTTATCTAGCAGTGCTGGATAATAATGGTGGTCACACAAAATATTGACACTTTGGGCACAATTTGGACATGTTCACTGTGGGGTGTACTCACTTATGTTGCCAGCCATTTAGACATTAATGGCTGTGTGTTGAGTTATTTTCAGAAGACAGTAAATCTACACTGTACAGTGTATCACAAAAGTGAGTACACCCCTCACATTTCTGCAAATATTTTATTATATCTTTTCATGGGACAACACTATAGAAATAAAACTTGGATATAACTTAGAGTAGTCAGTGTACAACTTGTATAGCAGTGTAGATTTACTGTCTTCTGAAAATAACTCAACACACAGCCATTAATGTCTAAATGGCTGGCAACATAAGTGAGTACACCCCACAGTGAACATGTCCAAATTGTGCCCAAAGTGTCAATATTTTGTGTGACCACTATTATTATCCAGCACTGCCTTAACCCTCCTGGGCATGGAATTCACCAGAGCTGCACAGGTTGCAACTGGAATCCTCTTCCACTCCTCCATGATGACATCACGGAGCTGGTGGATGTTAGACACCTTGAACTCCTCCACCTTCCACTTGAGGATGCGCCACAGGTGCTCAATTGGGTTTAGTCCATCACCTTTACCTTCAGCTTCCTCAGCAAGGCAGTTGTCATCTTGGAGGTTGTGTTTGGGGTCGTTATCCTGTTGGAAAACTGCCATGAGGCCCAGTTTTCGAAGGGAGGGGATCATGCTCTGTTTCAGAATGTCACAGTACATGTTGGAATTCATGTTTCCCTCAATGAACTGCAGCTCCCCAGTGCCAGCAACACTCATGCAGCCCAAGACCATGATGCTACCACCACCATGCTTGACTGTAGGCAAGATACAGTTGTCTTGGTACTTCTCACCAGGGCGCCGCCACACATGCTGGACACCATCTGAGGCAAACAAGTTTATCTTGGTCTCGTCAGACCACAGGGCATTCCAGTAATCCATGTTCTTGGACTGCTTGTTTTCAGCAAACTGTTTGCGGGCTTTCTTGTGCGTCAGCTTCCTTCTGGGATGACGACCATGCAGACCGAGTTGATGCAGTGTGCGGCGTATGGTCTGAGCACTGACAGGCTGACCTCCCACGTCTTCAACCTCTGCAGCAATGCTGGCAGCACTTTTTTTAAAGCCAACCTCTGGATATGACGCCGAACACGTGGACTCAACTTCTTTGGTCGACCCTAGCGAAGCCTGTTCCGAGTGGAACCTGTCCTGGAAAACCGCTGTATGACCTTGGCCACCATGCTGTAGCTCAGTTTCAGGGTGTTAGCAATCTTCTTATAGCCCAGGCCATCTTTGTGGAGAGCAACAATTCTATTTCTCACATCCTCAGAGAGTTCTTTGCCATGAGGTGCCATGTTGAATATCCAGTGGCCAGTATGAGAGAATTGTACCCAAAACACCAAATTTAACAGCCCTGCTCCCCATTTACACCTGGGACCTTGACACATGACACCAGGGAGGGACAACGACACATTTGGGCACAATTTGGACATGTTCACTGTGGGGTGTACTCACTTATGTTGCCAGCTATTTAGACATTAATGGCTGTGTGTTGAGTTATTTTCAGAAGACAGTAAATCTACACTGCTATACAAGCTGTACACTGACTACTCTAAGTTATATCCAAGTTTCATGTCTATAGTGTTGTCCCATGAAAAGATATAATGAAATATTTGCAGAAATGTGAGGGGTGTACTCACTTTTGTGATACACTGTATATATACAGTATATATATATATATATATAAAACAGCACAAATGCTCACAGGTAATCTACTTGCTTCGTCACCTTGTTACTACTGTTTACTTTCGCTGCTTAACATCCACCATTGATGAAGAAGCTTGGCTCCAAAAAAACTGGTGGAAATGCAAACCAGTTCTCTAAAAAGCACCAAGGTTCGAAGAAGCCCGAATGGAACCAGTTTAAGAACCACAGTTATTTTGGTCAAAAAGAGCTAAGTAAGCCTCCACCTTTGGAAGATGAAAAGAACTGGTCATTGACGTATGCGTTTTGAAAATGGCATGCGCTAGTCAGCAGCTTCAGTTTACCTTCATCCTCCGGATTATAACTGTTGAAAGCTAAAGCTTCTGGTCTGCAAGGTGAAACTCCAATTGTATTGCACTATTTCTACTGAACTGGGACTGCAAACATGTTCTTCTATGATCTGTGAAGGATCCATGTCATCATAGCCGAATCCCCAGTGTTAAATTAACATCTGCAGTTGAGTTCATTTTCATCCAGCTGGATACAAACGCACGATGTAAAAGTTTGTTTAACTCTGGTGTGTAAGTGAACACTCACTAGGGGAGCAGTGAGAATTTAGAAATTCTTTAAAATAGTGTTAAATTAGGCCCTTGAGTCACTGATTTTAGAAGTGGTCCAAACAGACATTAAAACAATGCTTGTCAACCTACAGAAGGTACATAGACACCACTTCTAATTACTCAGGTGTTAAGGTGACTGAACCAAACCTATTGCCAACAAGTGTATACAATTTATTACACAACACACCTAACTTCAACCTTCCTGTCAGCCCTTTCCTGTACCAGCATTACTGTGCACATTGAGGTTCGCAAAAATATGTATTGACAGAAGCCTTGACCTTAATCCCACTTTCACTTAACCAATCAAGACACAATCCAAAATCTTGTTAAAAGACTATCAAGATGGGCCGCGCAGGTGGCGCAGCGGTAAAAACACACGCTGGAAATAAAATCTCAGCTCTGCCTGCCGGCTAAGGCTGTGCGACCACATAAACAACGATTGGCCTGTTGTTCAGATATGGGCAGGACTAAGCCGGATGGGGTCTCTCTCCCATGACTGGTGCAATTATGACCTCTGCTGGCTGATTGATGCCACCTGCACAGAGATGAGAAAAGAGTGCTCTCAGGGTGTGTGTCTCCGTACACAACGCTGAGCTGCACTGCCCTCGTCAATGTGTGGGTGATAAGATGCATACGGCATACTGCCCACGTGTCGGGGGGGGCGTGGGTTAGCTTCGTTCTCCTCAATCAGAGCGGAGATCGACGTTGATCGAAAAAAAACTATCAAGTGCTCAGGTGACACAGCGGTAAAATACGCTAGCACACCAGAGCTGACATCTCGAACTCTTAAGTTCGAATCTCAGCTCTGCCACCAGCAGGCTGGGCGCCTATTAGTCCAATAATTGGCTTGTTCGTTTGGTGGATGGTGGGAAGTATTCCACATAACTGATGCAATTACAGCCTCTGCTGGCTGATTGATGGCTCATGTAGATAGACGGAGGATAATGGGGATCAGTGCGTGACTCTCTGTGAACAAAGCATTATATGAACTGAACTCCTGTGGGTAAAAAGATGTAGTCGGCTACTGCACACGTGTTGGAGGGAGCGTGTGTTAGTCACGGCTCTCCTTAGTCAGAAGTGGAAGTCAGCATCAGTAGAGAGGAAGCGAAATACAATTGAGTAATTAGATATGACAAGATTGGGGGAAAATTAGAGAATGAGGGTGTTGTGGAAGCAACTTTATATTAACTTTGGGTTTGTAATACGATGTAAACAAGCTTTTGGCCATATAGTGTATATGCAGGATTTATGTCTTGTTTAAGAATGTGCAGACTGTGGCATGTGAATTTGATTTGTTGCTAAGGCAACTGGCTAAACTTGTCACATTACTCAAACTCTGAAGTAAGCTTCACAGATCAAGTCTTGCTGTGGTAGCTCAATGGTTAAGGAGGATGAAGGTTCACCCCTAGATGCTACTGTTTATTCCCTGAGCAAGGTCCTCAATCTTCAATCCTTAATCCTCAGTATTTAGTCACTGTTGTAATTTGCTATAAATGTAAATAGGGGCAACGGCCTGGCTGAGCACTTAACGGAAACAATTGTCTTTGTCCAAGGGAAAGATAGAAGGGTTTGCTTGCTTTGTGCTAAGCTAACCACAATGAGGGAAGCCTTGGACAACACTCACAATAGCATGTAATGACTCAGTCAGGGCCTATGAATCAGATCCAGCTGAGGAGTTACAGCACAACTGGGCTGCCCGACGATGCCGTCCAACATGAGATCCATAGCTCAGTTAACAAGCCAAGTTTGGCCAAGGCACAACGTTCTCATGTGCTGGTTTTAGATTCCTCTGCTTTCTCTGGGCAGCTCTCCAACTCAGAGCCGTTCTCATTGTTCGAATGAAAAAACGCTTTAATAATAATGTGGCTGTATCATGGGAGCGGTAACACCAATTTCCATTTAAAAGATGTTCACATGAATCCAAGTTCTCCTCCTGTAATCACTCTGGCAAATCAAAACCTGCAACCTGTGTGCCATTCTTCATCCTTCCAACCCACTTGGCTCCCAGCAGATATCAATCAGTGCTGCTGAAAACCTGGGCTCGGGTGTACATCAGGAGGCTGTTCTGGAAATCCCAACGTGGGCTTGTTGGGAAATGCGGAGCCAACGCCGAAGTTAGTAGCAGCTCCAGAGAAGGTTGGAGTATAACTAGGAGCAGATGGGGCCTAATCCTGAGGGTCTCTTTCTGCTTCCGGAGCCACCCACGTCCACAGGTGCTCTCTCTTCTTCTCCCTCCCTGTTTCAAATCCTTTCCCAAACCCTCAAGCTCCCATCCCGTCCATTTCCTGAGTAGCAGGTGCAATCCTAATCCCTACTGCGGGTTAACGTGGCAGCGTGCCGCTAGCTAGACCTCCACCTGCTGCTGTTGTTTAATAGTCGCTTCCAACTGGAATTCAGTTAAGACAGTGCACAGACGCTCAAGCGGTATATCTCAGACGTGCATTGGAAAAAGTATTGTGATTTTTCCAAGGTTCATCCAAAAATGTACAAGCCCAAATCAGAAAAAGTTGGGACAGCATGGAAAATGCAAAATAATACAAAAACACAGAGTTTCTTACATTTACTTTGACTTTTATGAATGTTGATCAACGTTTTGTCTGGTCAACTTCATTTCATTTATTGATAAACATCCATTCCTGCATTTCAGGCCTGCAACACATTCCAAAAAAAGTTGGGACAGTAAAGCATTTGTCTCTTTGTAATGCTGCCATTCCTTTTCACCATACGTCCATGCTGCCATCACAGAAGTGTAAATTACCTTTGCCAAGGGCACTGACACAGCCCCATACCATGACAGATTGTCCCAACTTTTTCTGATCTGGAGTTGTACATTATGTCAAATATGGAAAAAATGAAACTATAAAGATTTAAGACTAGTTTCAGTTTCATGCACCATAAGCTATATGTTGTGGGCATGATACTGGCATCCCTTCAAAAAATCAAGTTTAATTGTTTCAGCCACATGCCACATCCATTGCTAACAGAAACAAAGTACTTTTTCAGAATGACTGAGCCCATGTTAACTAAATAAGGTCCATGTAGACATGGTTTGATTAGACTCAGCGGTCTGCATCATGAGATCTCTAGCCTCAACCCTTTTAAACACTTTTGGGATGAATTGAAACGTCGGTTGCAAGTCGAACCCTCTTGTCCGCCTGAACAAAAATGCTTAATATTTTAAAATTATGTGGAAAGCATCATGGCCATCGTTTTTACTGAGAAAATGAATTATTTTATAATTTTTTATTGTATTTAAGTTCAGATCCCTGGTTGTTTAGATGTTATTTACATAAAGGTTAAAGTATAATCAAACTATATGGCCAAAAGTATTTGGACACCTGACTATGAGCTTGTTGGACATCTCATTTCAAATATAAATTGTACTGGCCCCTCAGGTGGTGCAGCGGTAAAACCCGCTAACACACCAGAGCTGGGGTTTCACATCGTTTCGATCTCAGCTGTGCCATTCGGCTGGGCTGGACGGCTACATGAACAATGACTGGCTGTTGTTCACACGGGGTGGAATAAGCCGGACCAGGGCTTCTCATAACTAATGCAACTACAACCTCTGCTGGCTGATTGATGGTGCCTGCACTGAGATGGGGGATAATGAGGATCAGGGTGTGTCTCTCTGTAAACAAAGCTGATGCGCATATGAACTCGCCTCGTGTTGGTGAAAAGATGCAGTCGGTACTGTCAGAAGGTCCTGGGTTCGATCCCCAGGTGCGGTGGTCCAGGTGCTTTCTGTGTGAAGTTTGCATGTTCTCCTGTGTCTGCATGGGCTTCCTCCGGGTGCTCAGGTTTCCTCCCACAATCCAAAAAAAAGCAAGTGAGGTGAATTAGAGATGCTACATTGTCCATGACTGTTCATTATAACCTTGTGAACTGATAAGTCTTGTGTATTGAGTGGCTACCGTTTCTGTCATGAATGTAACCAAGGAGTTTAGAACATGACGTTAAAATCCAAACAAACAAACAGCACACGTGTCAGAGAAGGCGTGTGTCAGTTGCGGCGCTCCTAAGTCAGCAGTGGAGGGTTGTATCGGCAGAGAGGAAGCATAATGCAATCAGGGTAATTGGATACGACTAGATTAGAGAGAAAAATTGGGGGGAAGATTGCAAATACATAAATAAAGAAATAGTATTAAAATAGAGTGACTTCTGTGTGATCTTTTCAGCTATATCAACACCCACGCAACAACAGTTTCAAGACTTTGAAGTATGTCTGTGTGAATTTGTGGCCATTCAGTCACAAGAGCATTTGTATGGCTGGGCACTGATGTTCTAGTTCATCCCAAAGCTGTTCAGTAGGGCTGAGGTCAGGGCTCTTTGCAGGCCACTGGAGTTTGTTTAAACTAATCTTTTCTTCATGTCTTTATAGACCTTGTTTTGTGCACAGGGGCACAGTCATACTGAAACAACAAACAGCCCTACCTAAACTGTTGCTGCAAATTCAAAAGCATATAATTGCCTTTATACTGTAGAAATGATTTATTCCTCATATAAATATAAACCTCATGAGTTATTAATTAGAAAAGATGTCTCAATACTTTTGTCTTGTCACGTATCCAGCCTGTCTATGCTCCTGGAGTTTGTGTATGTGCCACACCCCTCTCTCCAGGGGAACGGGCTGAGGCCAATGCCCCTCATTGTGATTGGTCCCCTGCTAATCACCCACAGGTATATAAGAGGGCAGCTGTGGGTCTGCTGGTGATTAGCTTTGCCTTTGTCATATGTTTGCTTCCTAGGATGTTCTTTTGGTTTGGCTCTGGTTTTTCTGTTTGCTCTTGTTTTGTTTGTTCCTGTTTGTTTGCTCACAGTCTTGTTTAGTGTTAGTCTTGTTCATGTTTATGTTTCATGTGTTCATGTTTCATGTGTTTAGCTTCAGCTTTGTTCATGTATGCTCAGATTAGCATTAGCCTTTAGATTAGCTTTAGCATTGTTTATGTTTAGATTAGCATTAGCATTTAGCTTAGCATTTAGCATAGGTCATGTGTTTGTCTGGTCCTGTTGAAACTTGTCTTATGTCTGTTGTTATTATTAAATACTTTTGTTAAACATCTCCATGTGTGTGTCCGCCCCTCTTGTCTCGTCTAGCCCAAATCGTTACATTGTCGATATAGGGTATGTTTGACAACCTAGTGAGCTGTCTTACTGCCTACATAGGCAGCTGCATAAGTAGAGAGGATTCTAATAAGTCATTGACTTGTAAGGCAGGTTATTCGAACACGCTACTCAGACAGCGATTCCATCAGTTTTCACTAACCAAGCTAACACAGTTAGCTTCATGCCATTCAAAACGATGGGGTGGCACAACGTGCTAGCATGTCAACTAACATCACCCTCCGTGTACCGAAAACTGTTAAATTCGCTGACAAGCTTGAATTTACAAATAAATCACACTTGTGCAAGTTTATAGAAATTAAAAATCAATAATGATTTATTTACGTGTTCATTTTTCCGTACCATCCACCATGTTTTTTTATTTTTCTGTAAGAAAAGTTGTGCCGCACTGAATGCTAGGATTGCCTTTACCGCTAAGGCAGCATCGGATGTTCACTCGTTCTTGAGTCAAAATACAGTTGAAATTTTGAACAGCCTCTTTCTCGGGACCGCACGTAGGATGGCGTAAAATGCTGTCTATGTAGAGAGCTCACTAGGCTTTCGAAAACACCCATAGTGTATATTTAGCAAATACTTTTGTTTCTGCTGGTTTGCAGCTTAAAATAAAGAAATAAAAAGCTAAAATAAAAGACTATTTGATTGTTACTGCACGTAATACTGTGACACCAAAACGTCTGTATCTTGCCAATCACACTTGGCCTCCTTTCACTTCTTGCTTCCTCGTTTGGTGATCATGCCTGCCATGCCGGATCATTACTTACATTTTGAATCACACATATTTCAGAGAAAAAAGAGCAAACTGCATAAATATGAATTGTGTCAATCAAAGAGCCAGACGTTACTCTAACGTTAAAAATGTACATTCAAAATGTTACTTAAAATTTTATTACATGTCTTTTTTGCATGTCAAGATTAAACAGCATAGAATTTAAGTGTGATGACCCAGATTTTCATTTTGACAGGGCAGAAAAAGTGCTGCTATTAAAGTTGAAAATATTTTGATATATTGAGCATGCCAAGATCTAGATTTCAAAAATAAAGTTGATTTAACATAACATAAAGTATCCTTAATTTGTACTATACTGTCTGCAATCAGATAAAAGTCAGAGAAAATTATAGAAATGATATATAATTATTATTATTTGTTTGTTGCAAAGCTGCAAATTCTGCATTAATACTGTATTCTTTGTCACATGTATACTGCAGTCTGTCTTACAAGTTAGAGGCCGCTCAGGTGGCGCAGCGGTAAAAACACGCTGGAACCAATCTCGGATACATCGTATCGAATCTCAGCTCTGCCTGCCGGCTAAGGCTGAGTGGCCACATAAACAACGATTGGCCTGTTGTTCAGATAAGGGCAGGACTAAACTGGATGGGGTCTCTCTCCCATGACTGGTGCAATTTTGACCTCTGCTGGCTGATTGATGGTGCCTGCACAGAGATGAGAAAAGAGTGCTCTAGAGGTGTGTCTCTCAGTACACAACGCTGAGCTGCACTGCACTCGTCAAAGTGTAGGTGATAAGATGCATACGGCATGCTGCCCACGTGTCAGAGGGGGCGTGGGTTAGCTTCGTTCTCCTCAATCAGAGCAGGGACCGACATTGGTGGAGAGGAAGCATGACGCAATCGGGCAATTGGACGTGCTAAAAGGGAGATAAAGGGGAGAAAATGCATAAACAAAATATATATGTATATAAAAATAAAAGAAACACCAGTTAGAGGTCACCACAGTTCTGAACATCCACTGTCCTGTCACAGCAACCACCTGCATGTCCTCCTTCATCGTCTCCAGAAACCTCCTCTTAAGTCTCCTCCCCAGAGTACTCTTATCCCTCATCTGCACATGCCCAACCTATCTCAATCTGGCCTCCCTAACCTTACTCCAAAACATCCTACCTGTGTTGTCCCTCTAATTAACTCCTTCCCAATCTTGTCCATCCTCGTCACTGTCACTAAGTATCGCAGCATCTTCACCTTTGCCACCTTCAGCTCCCTCTCCTGTCCTTTTGTCAATGCCACCACCTCCAAGCCGTCCAACATAGCACAAATGCCCACTATCAAGAATCACTCTTGCCACTCTACACCACCATTCCATCCTGTCTTCACTCTCTTCTTAACCTGTGCACCTCTATGAGTGTTTAAGCTCATCCACCTTCACCAAATACACTATATTGCCAAAAGTATTCGCTCGTCTGCCTTCACACGCATATGAACTTGACTGACATCCCATTCTTAATCCATAGGGTTTAATATGATGTCGGCCCACCCTTTGCAGCTATAACAGCTTCAACTCTTCTGGGAAGGCTTTCCACAAGGTTTAGTAGTGTGTTTATGGGAATTTTTGACCATTCTTCCAGAAGCGCATTTGTGAGGTCAGACACTGATGTTGCATTGAGCTTGGTGATGTAAGGCTTGGATCTGCTAATCTGAAGGCCACATGCAGTTTGGAGGTCTGTAGCGATTGACTCTGCAGAAAGTTGGCGACCTCTGCGCACTATGCGCCTCAGCATCCGCTGACCCCGCTCTGTCGTTTTACATGGCCTACCATTTGGTGGCTGAGTTGCTGTCAGTCCCAATCGCTTCCACTTTGTTATAATACCACTGGCAGTTCACTGTGGAATATTTAGTAGCATTTTACGACTGGACTTGTTGCACAGGTGGCATCCTATCACAGTACCATGCTGGAATTCACTGAGCTCCTGAGAGTGACCCATTCTTTCACAAATGTTTGTAGAAGCAGTCTGCATACCTAGGTGCTTGGTTTTATACACCTGTGGCCATGGAAGTGATTGGAACACCTGAATTCAATGATTTGGATGGGTGAGTGAATACTTTTGGCAATATAGTGTAGCTAATCAGCTG
This sequence comes from Trichomycterus rosablanca, assembly GCF_030014385.1. Lineage (NCBI taxonomy): Eukaryota > Metazoa > Chordata > Actinopteri > Siluriformes > Trichomycteridae > Trichomycterus > Trichomycterus rosablanca. The sequence goes on from NC_085999.1 coordinate 26,140,824, forward strand.
AAAATGTTTTGATATATTGGGCATGCCAAGATTTAGATTTCAAAGCATGCAAAAAATAATGCTGTCCACAAACTGGATGTAAACATAACTCTGTGTAGGTCTATTGGGGTGGTCTGGGTCCTTTCTGTGTGGAGTTTGCATGTTCTCCCCGTGTCTGCGTGGGTTTACTCTGGGTGCTCTGGTTTCCTCCCACAGTCCAAAGACATGCAAGTGAGGTAAATTGGAGATAAAGAATTGTCCATGACTGTGTTCGATATAACCTTGTGAACTGATTAATCTTGTGTAATGAGTAACTACCGTTCTTGTCATGAATGTAACCAAAAGTGTAAAACATGACGTTAAAATCCTAATAAACAAACAAACAAAACACTCTCAGAGTCCTAAAACGTAGCTTTGCTTATTGCTGCATTTGCAGTCTTGCTTTTAACATATGAAAGTACATACAAGATCATATAAATTACAACTGTGTATCATCTATCGTATATTAACATAAGGTACACTACATGTTTGGACTTGAAATGTACATACTTCTTTTGAGTCAACATAGCAAACTCAGTGTTTGCAGGTCAGTTACCATCATTATTTCTCAAACCTAAGATCTCCACATTTATCTGCGGCTTCGCAAAGTCTGCCTCTCGAGAAGTCTTTTGCAATCGCCGCACTTTCTTCACCCCTGTGTTCGTATGAGGTAAAAGAAGAAATAGGCAGAGGTGAAACTGCCGTTTCGTGTGTTTCGGTGTTGTGAAACCTAATAAACAGCATTCCACTTAAGGTTACGCTTTTGCAAAAAGAGGAAAAAACCCTGAATGCTTTATCAGCATGATTCACTGCCCAGAGGTCCTAGTTTGGACAGTGCCAGGTAAATCACACAGTCGACTGTGTTGCGACAGGCCGTTCTTGGCTCGACCTAAGTTCCCTCTCTCATAGTTTCATGAGGAAATTAAAAGGGAAGAGGTGACTCCAATAAGAGGTTGGATTATTTTCGAATGTCTGGTAAAGGATGTTGTGCAAAGGCATAGGTCAAAGGGGGAACTTAAAAGTAACGTGGAGCAATGAAACAGGGGCAGAGGTATTTTTTGAAGGTACTTTCCTTGTACATGCTTTAAAACTTCTGCAACAGTTTAACAAATAATTAAATGATAATTAAATAAATAAATTAAAGCTGTAACAAGTTGCAAGTTGCTTGGGTGTAAGTGGAATAAACCAGAATTTCTCAGCATTTTTTTCAGTCACACACTACATCAATCTTATGGTCAACACAAACACACACATATATACAGATATACCCCGATCAGCCATAACATTAAAACCACCTTCTTGTTTCTACACTCACTGTCCATTTTATCAGCTCCACTTACCATATAGAAGCACTTTGTAGTTCTACAATTACTGACTGTAGTCCATCTGTTTCTCTGCATGCTTTGTTAGACTTCTTTCATGCTGTTCTTTAATGGTCAGGACTCTCCCAGGTCCACCACAGAGCAGGTATCATTTGTGTGGTGGATGATTCTTAGCACTGCAGTGACACTGACATGGTGCTGGTGTGTTAGTGTGTGTTGTGCTGGTATGAGTGGATCAGACACAGCAGCGCTGCTGGAGTTTTTAAATACCGTCTCCACTCACTGTCCACTCTATTAGACACTCCTACCTAGTTGGTTCACCTTGTAGATGTAAAGACAGAGACGATCGCTCATCTATTGCAGCTGTTTGAGTTGGTCATCTTCTAGACCTTCATCAGTGGTCACAGGACGCTGCCCATGGGGCGCTGTTGGCTAGATATTTTTGATTGGTGGACTATTCACAGTCCAGCAGTGACAGTGAGGTGTTTAAAAACTCCATCAGCGTTGCTGTGTCCTATCCACTCATAGCAGCACAACACACACTAACACACCACCACCATGTCAGTGTCACTGCAGTGCTGAGAATGATCCACCACCTAAATAATACCTACTCTGTGGTTGTCCTGGGAGAGTCCTGATCATTAAAGAACAGCATGAAAGGGGGCTAACAAAGCATGCAGAAAAACAGATGGACTACAGTCAGTAATTGTAGAACTACGAAGTGGAGCTGATAAAATGGACAGTGAGTGTAGAAACAATGAGGTGGTTTTAATGTTATGGCTGATCAGTGTTTATGACTCATTGACTGCATCATTGACTACTTTTGCATCTTACAGTGGAAAATTTGACTTTTATTTGTAGCGCTCCCTACTGAGGTAGACTTTGCGGTGGACCTTGGTGCGAGGAGCAACTTTTTTTTGAAGGAACCACAAAGTAACAGCCTTATTACTCTAAATTGCTGCATGCAATCTCAGACCTTAAAAGGTAGCTCATCATGGCCTGATATGAAACAGATGAGCAGGCACACTTTATACACTTCGTTTCACTAATAGACACAAATACTATCGGCGGTCCTGTAGCCGGTAGCCGGTACGAGGAAAAGGCAGTCGGCTCGCTCCAAGTTATCAAACAAGGAGCTTAGCTGTGACCTGTCCGACAGCCACATGAAAACCGGGAGCTAACATTACTTTTGGATTTGTGTTACGGCCTGAGCTTACGCAATCGTGATAAAAAAAAACAAATTTGCATGCCGCTGCGAAGGCCTCAGAGGCCTGTGATTGGACCAGACAGGAGCATGTGCTTCGTTCCATTGCAAGCAGCCCCCTAAAGCATTGTGGAACTTCATCCCAGGTTGGGCTGGCACCTTTGTTGATGTCAGCGCTGTTAATTTGGTTGCGCAGATCAGAAGCAACACACAGACTTTCAGATGGATAGTCATGATATGGTAATTTATTCCAGGGAGAAATCATGCAGGGTAATTGGCACCAGATGTAAGTTTTTCTTTGTAATCAATTTCTATTTGTTGCCTTTTTGTATTGGAAGCAGATTCAGGAATGTTTATGGCAAAAACAGAGTCACTGTAATGCAACACACTGCTGATGTTTCGCAAAGACTGATGTTTAAAAGTAGGTGAAAAGTAAGCTACTTAACTACTACTTGACTCCTTACTTTTATCTGGATTTCCTTCTGGATTTTCCCCACTTTGTCTGCCAATCTAGTCATTGCACAACCCTCAATCTGATCAGGAAGAGCCAGATGACCCCACACCCAATGACACCCCATGACTCCAAAGCACCTGTGTATCACTCTTAAATTTAAAAGAAAGTCCTTATTTAATAGGCTACTGCTTGTCCACTGGTTCTATTTAACTAACCACTGGATTGGTTCCTGACCTTTTCAAAACCAGTCCTCTAAAACTCAACTGCCACATCATGTTCTTCTGATTTTAAAGGATCAACATAATATAAACATAAGTAATATACACCGATCAGCCATAACATTAAGCCATAACATACAATTACTGACTGTAGTCCATCTGTTTCTCTGCATGCTTTGTTAGCCCCCTTTCACGCTGTTCTTCGATGGTCAGGACTCTCCCAGGACCACTACTGAGCAGGTATTATTTGGGTGGTGGACTATTCTCAGTTCTGCAGTGACACTGACATGGTCATATATTGCCAACTCAAACAGCAGCAATATATGAGAGATCGTCTCTGTCTTTACATCTACAAGGTGGACCAACTATGTAGGAGTGTCTAATAGAGTGGACAGTGAGTGGACACGGTATTTAAAAACTCCAGCAGCGCTGCTGTGTCTGATACACTCATACCAGCACAACACACACTATCACACCACCACCATGTCATTGTCACTACAGTGCTGAGAATGATCCACCACCTAAATAATACCTGCTCTGTAGTGGTCATGTAGGGGTCCTGACCATTGAAGAACAGGGTGAAACTAGGCTAAAAATGTATGCAGAGAAATAGATGGACTACAGTCTGTAATTGTAGAATTACAAAGTGCTCCTATGTGGTAAGTGAAGCTGATAAAAATGGACAGTGAGTGTAGAAACAAGGAGGTGGTTTTAATGGCTGATCAGTGAAATTCATCACACATTTATCTCATCAAACCTAGCATCAAACATTTATCTCATCAAACCCAGCTACCAGATCTAAATCTACCTCTTTAAGGGTCACCGGTTTACTAAATTGCAATTGACGCCTTCACACCAAGTTAAAAGATACAAGCCCATTAGCCTGTGCAATTTCCCGCAAAAGTAAACGTTAACCTTTAAGACTGTAAGCCTATCTAACAAGACACCGACACATGACATCTACGGCTCACTTAAGCAATCACACGTGATTTATTCAGCCCCAACAGCCATCTGCACTCATTTAAATAAAGCCTGCAAGCTCATTCTCTTCACATTCTGGACTTAAAGCTACTGCTTAATATTCCCATGTATTCTTCTTTAAATACACATTATGTCATATGTCATACTTAATTATTACATAAAAGTCAACAACGTTTCTCCAGATCTCCAGATTTTATTAAGTATGTTGTACACTTTATGGGCAAAAGTGTGTGTACACCTGACGATAAGCTAGTTAGACATCCTATTAAAAACCACAGGCATTAATATGTGCAGATGACAGCCTTAATTCTTTGGAGAGGCTTTCCACAAGATCTTGGATTGTTTCTGTGTGCCTGTTCAGTAAGGTCAGGCACTAACATTGGCTGAAAAGGCCAAGCAAACAGTCAGCATTCTAATTTACCCCACTGGGGTTTTATATGC